>NC_037669.1:193691310-193700590 GCF_003255815.1 Theropithecus gelada
ACCCGGGACTGAAGCCTGGAGGAAGCGGAGGGGGGGGGGGGGGGCGGGGGGAGGGGCAGGGGAGGGGCAGGGGGAGAGGGAGGGGGAGGGCTGGTGCGGGCCGGGCAGGGCGCGGGTTCGGTGGGGGCCGCGGTGCCGACCGGGCTTCCTCTCCGCGCCCTCCCGATGCTCCAGGCCAGGAGACGGTCAACGCCACCGGGGTCCTCCTGAGCCGCAACGGCTCCGTGGTCTCTGCCAGCTTCGACGGCTGGGCCGCCGTCTCGGTGATCGCGCTCTCCGACATCCTCCACGCCTCCGCCAGCCTCCCGCCCGAGTACCAGCACCGCACGGAGGGGCTCCTGGGTGAGGGCGGCGCGCACCTGCCTCTGAGGCTCTGCGGAGCCGGAGCTCGGACCCCCACGCCAGCGGGCCCGGGCAGCCCTGCTCGGCCTCCCTTTCTCCGCCTCCTTGGAGCAGAACCCTCGGGCACGGAGCGGGCCGGGAGCGGAGGGGCTTCTCCAGCCGCCACCGAGGCACCCTTTCTGGCCACCTCCCGCTCTAAGGGAGCATCAGGGGTGGGCTCCGGGGAGTGGGGGGCGGGGTCACAGCCATCCTTTGGCCCTTTCCTCTTGCCTCCCACGTCCTCCCGCCCTCCTCCATGGCTGCCCGCGTTCCTCCCACCCCTCCCGAAGGCAGCCGGGCAGGGTGTGAGGGCCGGTCCTCCCGGCTCCCCTGGAGGCCTGACAGCAGGTGCGACGGCCGAGGCTGCCAGGCCCTGGCCTCTCCCCACTGCGTTCACTGGATGCTCCCCAGGAAGGGGACAGCTGTGTGCCCAGGGTGGCCAACCTCCCACTCTGACTGTCCCTCAGGAGTCTGGAATAACAATCCGGAGGACGACTTCAGGATGCCCAATGGCTCCACCGTCCCCCCAGGGAGCTCTGAGGAGACGCTTTTCCACTACGGAATGACCTGTGAGTCTGGGCAGGGTCTCGGGGCAGAAGGGGCAGGTAAGGAGAGCCAGTGTGTTTAGGTCGTCCCCCTCAGCCCTGTAGGAAGCAGACCTCCATCCTCCCTAAGGTCCGAGGAATCTGTGCCCCCTCTCGGCCCCCCAGGACTGTCCCCCCAGGACCAGTGCACCTGCCTTTCTCTAGCTGGAAGAGAGAATGGGGTAGGTCGAGCGTCCTCTCTCACCGCAGCAGGCGTTTCCAGACTCAGAAGCTAGAAACCGCTGTCGCCCTGCACTCCCACCGCCCCGCCCCAGGCCACATAAAGTGAGGGGTAGGGGTGGACACAGAAGGAATAAGGCTGAGTGCCATGCCCGGTACCATCACGCTCTGTGTGTTACAGGGCAGATCAACGGGACAGGCCTCCTTGGCAAGAGGAATGACCAGCTGCCTTCCAACTTCACCCCTGTTTTCTACTCACAACTGCAAAACAGCTCCTGGGCTGAAGATGTGATCTCCAGCTGTAATGGAGACAGCTCATGCATCTATGACACCCTGGCCCTGCGCAACGCAAGCATCGGACTTCACACGAGGGCCGTCAGCAAAACCTACAAGCAGGTGAACGCCACCCTCAGTAAGTCGCCCGAGCCCCTGGGAGGCCTTTTCAGAGCAGAAGCAGATGAGGAGCTGCCCTTCTCTGACCCTGCTTTACCCTGTGCATCTGCATTCACTGAACAGATTCTTTTGCTCCTGTTATTCCTCTGCTCAGACCCTTCAGTGGCTTCCCCCGCTCTCTCCATCCTAGCAGTGGCCTTTGGCCCGGTTCGGCTTCTCAGAGCTCTTCTCCTAGTGCTGAACCCCTTCCCAGCTCCCTGCACTCCAGCCCGCTCAGTCTGCCCCCCGCCATTTCTCAGAGCTCTTCTCCTACTGCTGGACCCCTTCCCACCTCCCTCCACTCCAGCCCCCCAGGCTCCTCTGTGTTCCTCAAACACACCAGGCATGTGCGCTCAGCTCCCAGGCTTCACACGTGCTGTTCTCTTGCCTGAATGCCTTTCCTTCCCTGGACAGCCACACACTTGCCCCTCACCTCCTTTATGTCTTTATTCCAATGTCCCCTCCTCAGTGAGGGCTCTCTTGGCCGCCCTGTCTAAAATGGCACATTCACCCACACTTCCTGTTTGCCTTCCCTGCTTTATTTTTTTCTCCTTAGCATTTATAATCTTAGCTCAATAAATATTTGTTAAATGACAGATTGAATGGATGTGTGAACCAACTATGAAATGGAAATGGCAGGGCTCCGAGAAACAGACCTGTGAAAAGGTTTCACTCCCTCTCTCTTTCTGGACAAATGTGATGTGCGTTTAGATGTGACTCTCCAGGTTTCTTTCTTTCTTTCTTTCTTTTCTTTTCTTTTTTTTTTAAGATGGAGTTTCACTCTTGTTGCCCAGGCTGGAGTGCAGTGGCGTGATCTCGGCTCATGGCAACCTCTGCCTCCCGGGTTCAAGTGATTCTCCTGCTTCAGCCTCCTGAGTAGCTGGGATTACAGGTGCCCGTCACTATGCCTGACTAATTTTGCATTTTTAGTAGAGACAGGGTTTCACCATGTTGGTCAGGCTGGTCTTGAACTCCCGACCTCAGGTGATCTGCCCGCCTGGGCCTCCCAAAGTGCTGGGATTACAGGTGTGAGACACCACGCCCGGCACCCTTCAGGTTTTCAGCCCTTTGCCGAAGGTACAACTCTGTAATGGTCTAAACAAATCTGCTCTCTAATTCGCTTTTTGTCATACCCAGCATAGCACCATGTTCAGGAAAGAATCTGAAAGGAGCTCTTTTTGAGGAGGCTGGGGGAGAGAGAGAGAGAGAGAGGCTAAAGATTTGGCTAGGTGGACAGTACAGTCCCAGCCTGCTGTGCATCAGTCGAGAGCGGGTACACAGAATAATTCCTTCTTCCAGAGGTGGGGCACAGTCCTGGGAATGCCTCACACATATTAGATTTGAGAAAAAGAGGAGGCTGATAAAGCAGGAGACTGCCCTCCCTCGAAACCCCCATCCCCTCTTTGTGTTTCAGATCAGTACCCGCCCTCCATCAATGGTGGTCGTGTGGTTGAAGCCTACAAGGGGCAGACCACGCTGATTCAGTACACCAGCAACGCTGAGGATGCCACCTTCACGCTCAGAGACAACTGTACTGACTTTAAGCTCTTTGGTAAGAATGTTTGGCTGGGGAGAGTGGGGAGGTGGGTAGGGATGAGGTCAGAGTCAAACTTTGGGAAATTTTGCATTGCTATACCCAGCAAAACTTGCCGTCACTCTTTCATTTGAATATCCAGGACCGGCATTTCTGAGGAACGATACATATAACTCAAATAGGTGCCCCCTAGTAAGTAGTAGTGACAGGCTTATGGTGATTTGGTCAGATAGGTAGAGTGAATCTAGGCACATAGAACTGATTCAAGGCTGGGCGCGGTGGCTCATGCCTGTCATCCCAGCACTTTGGGAGGCCAACGTGGGTGGATCATCTGAGGTCAGGAGTTTAAGACCAGCCTGGCCAACACGGTGAAACCCCATCTCTACTAAAAAAACAAAAAAATAGCCAGGCATGGTGGCGGGTGCCTGTAATCCCAGCTCTTCGGGAGACTGAGGCAGAAGAATCGCTTGAACCTAGGAGGCAGATGTTGCAGTGAACTGAGATCGCGTCACTGCACTCCAGCCTAGGCAATAGAGCGAGACTCCATCTCAAAAAAACAACAACAAAAAAACTGACTCAAAGATCATTTAATCTCAATCTGATCATACGCAGTCATCTTTAATCATTATGCATTCACCAAAGTATTAGAATAATCAAGTGCAACATTTAAAATGACCAATTTACAACATTTTTATATCTATTAAAGGAAGGATCTAATGTAGGACAAGACTTAAAGAAATATAAAAAATACTTTCATTTGGTACCTTTCTTGCTCTTTTTATGTCTGGTAATTGTGTTTACCTAGCTGTGTCTCTCCTTGTCTGATTTCCTGGGCTAGGACCCAGTAACATACCATCGCTTCCTCTCCATAAAGGTGTTAGAGACCCTGAGCCCTGCATCCACGATCACGGCCAAAGGGTCCCAGCACAAGGGATGCCGCTGCCTGTTGCCAGCACTAATTCTGTGGGTGACTGTTCTTGGCTAAACCAAAGCCCCAGGGGGCATATCTGCATTTCTTTGCCTCTCTGCCTGACGTTCTTTCTCTCCGTGTGCCAGAAGGGACTGCTTTGCCCACATCCCTTTTGCCTCACATGCGTCCTCCCAAGTGTGAGACAATTGTGCCCCACGTGCGTCCTTCCAGGTGCAAGACAACGGCGTTGGGAGATTTTATTCTCCATGGGCTCCATCCCTGGAGGACGATGGTCTGGAAATTGCGTTCGTCTGTTCTCTGTCACTTCCTTTCAATCTGCTGTTCTAGGCTTTCCTATTTTCTTGAAAAGTGTAAGTTGGATCAGAAGATGTGTAGCAGTGTTTCACTACAGTGTGGTGTCTGAAGAGGGTGTTGGGAAAGGTCCAGGAAGTGGGGGGTGGGTGAGAAATCAGGGCAAAGGATGGGGCTGCTGTGAGAATGAAGCTGGTTTGGCTGGCAGCATAGCCTGGGGAGGTGCCTGGAGGATCCTGGCCTTGATCCTCCATCCCCCAGGATGTGCCATACTGGTGCAAGCCCAGTGAGGGCTGCCCTTTGGGGTTTCTTCAGTGGGAAACTGCTTTTCCCTCTGTGGTGTCCCCCGTTACAATCAGTATGTTGGACTGGTGCCACCTCCTTCCAGCTGGGAGCGTGACCAGGATCACCCCTGATACCAGCCTTGCTCAAAGGAAATCACCAATGAGATTTGTCTGGGGAGTGGGGAGGGTGGCCTGAGAGGGGTGGGAGAAGCCCCGCATCAGCAATCAGGGTGTTAGATGAGGATGCATCAGACCACAGAGCTGAGGAGTCTCCCGGCGCTCAACGTTCTCATCTTCCCCGGGGCAGAGAATGGGACGTTGCTATGGACACCCAAGTCGTTGGAGCCATTCACTCTGGAGATTCTAGCAAGAAGTGCCAAGATTGGCTTGGCATCTGCACTCCAGCCCAGGACTGTGGTCTGCCATTGCAAAGCAGAGAGCCAGTGTTTGTACAACCAGACCAGCAGGGTGGGCAACTCCTCCCTGGAGGTGAGTGTTGGGAGGCAGGTGAGGAGTTTCTGTGCCGAGGGGAGAGGAAACGGGAGTGGAACGATGCTGTGATTCTGCCTCTGCTGGGTGTGTTGGTGTTGGGAGGTGGGTGGAGCAGATTCCAGTCTCAGGCCATAAACTCACATGGGAAGAAAGAGAACTTTCTGGCCGGGTGCAGTGGCTCACGCCTTTAATCACAGCACTTTTGGAGGCGGAGGCAGGCGGATCACAAGGTCAGGAGATCGAGACCATCCTGACCAACATGGTGGAACCCCATCTCTACTAAAAATACAAAAATCAGCTGGGTGTGGTGGCGGGCGCCTGTAGTCCCAGCTACTTGGGAGGCTGAGGCAGGAGAATCGCTTGAACGCGGGAGGCGGAGGTTATAGTGAGCCAAGATTGTGCCACTGCACTCCAGCCTGGGCAACAGAGTGAGACTCCATCTCAAAAAGAAAGAATGAAAAGAAAGGAAAGAAAGAAGGAAGGAAAGAAAGGAAAAGACAGAAAGACAGAAAGACAGAAAGAAAGAAAGAAAGAAAGAAAGAAAGAAAGAAAGAAAGAAAGAAAGAAACTTTATTGAAGAAAAAGAAAGAAAGAAAGAAAGAAGGAAGGAAAGAAAGGGGAAGGAAAGGAAAGAGAAGGAAAGATAAAGAAAAAGGAAGAGAGAAAGAAAGAAAAGAAAAGAAAGAAAGAGAAAGAAAGAAACTTGATTGCTTATAGTTCAACCGGACTTTTCTCTCCCACCTCCCCTCTGCCAGGTTGGCAGGAAGCCTCCACCTCAGTCTTTCTCACAGTGCCCAGTGGTTCCCAGTTCCACAGTTCTGTGGCAAAGCTCAGCAGAGGGCCCTGTGGTGTGGGGTGGAAGGTGGTCATGGGGTCCCTGGGCATGAGTCCACACAGGTTTCCATCCCAGCTCTGCCCCACTTCCCCTTCAGACCCAGGGAGAGGCTCTGCTGCTTCTGTGCCTTGCTCAGACATAGGACACCTTTTACGAGGCCGCTTATGGTCCTGTCTGCCTAGAAGCACCCCACAGCCATTTCTCCCTAGGATGTCATCATCACGGTGCTGGGAAGAGAGCTGCTGGTCGCTCTATCTTGACACCTCCAAGCCCCTTTGCTTTCTCTTTTACTCTCTCCCTCTGGCTAAAAGAAACATCTTTTTCAGTTTGGAGAAATTACTTCTCCATGTTTCTAGCCAAGATACTTGGCCTAATTCCACAACTCTTGTCCTATCTGCTTTTTAATTTTTATTTTTGGTTGTAAAGGAAGAGCCAGAAAGTGTTTATCTGGCAACACAAAACCACCTCCTTCACCCCTTACACACACACACACACATGCGCACACACAGACACATACACATACACATCCTTCTGAAGCATGAGCGGAGAATGGGAACTTGAAAGGGATAGAGGTAGTGATGGTTGGTGGGGTGTGGGGTAGAAAAGGATAAAATACACAATGGGAAAAAGACAGATTAAAATCAATCTACTATTCTGGAGCTGCCCTGAGTTGCTTCAGTAAGGGAGTTGGAAAGGGGAGTGCAGGGAGCGTGGGGAGATATTGGAGCCACAGCCTTTGCTGGGCTGTTGTTCTGGTTGCTGTGTTTTCTCAGTACTTAGCAGGGAGGTTCCGTCTTCTTGGTTTGGGGGTCAGCAAGGGAGGTCAGAATGTCAGCTTCTATGAAATCCAGTTTGCAGGTCACACAGGAGCCTGAGGCAGGTGGATTGCTTGAGCTCAGGACTTCGAGACCAGCCTGGGCAATATGTGAAGACGCTGTCTCTACTAAAAATCAAAAAACTAGCTGGGCATGGTGGCATATGCCTGTAATCCCAGCTATTTGGGAGGCTGAGGCACAAGAATTGCTTTAACTCGGGAGGGGGACATTGCAGTGAGCCGAGATCGAGACACTGCACTGCAGCCTGGAAAACAGAACGAGACTGTCTCATAAAAAAAAGAAAAAGAAAAATACAAAAATTAGTGGGCATGGTAGTACAAGCCTATAGTCCCAGCTCCTCAGGAGGCTGAGGTGGGAGGATGGCTTGAACCTGGGAGGTGGAGTTTGCAGTGAGCCGAGATCAAGACACTGCACTCCAGCCTGGGTGACAGAGTGCGACCCTGTCTCAAAATAAATAAATAAGGAGTCCAGTTTTCAAGCAATAGAACATACATGCATGATACATACATACATGGATACGTACATGGATACATACATGCATGGATACATACATGATACACACATGCATGGATACATACATGCATACATGGATACATTCATTCATTCATTAATGCTTCAATCATTCACACATCCCCCGTCTTCCTCTAGAAAGGATTTCAGGCAAAGAGCTAGAGTGTGAGAGGGAAGAGGCTGAGATCCTGGTGCAGGGCCAGGCAGGGAGTCAGGGTAAATAATGAACCAGGGAGGCCAAATGGGCAGGACTACCATGTGGCTTTAGGCAGGGTCTCGCAGCCCCAGGGCCTGGTCAAGAAGGTACTCACCAGGTGCTGTTGGAGCTGAGACATGACTCAGGCAGGGTCCACGGGTTCTCAGGCCAAAGGGGTCAGTCAGAGACACCTAGAAGCCCTTACCGGTTTGGTCTCCTGGCCGCCCGTGATCAGCAACCTTCCTCCAGGTGGCCGGCTGCAAGTGTGACGGGGGCACCTTCGGCCGCTACTGCGAGCGCTCCAAGGACGCCTGTGAGGAGCCGTGCTTCCCGAGTGTCCGCTGCATTCCTGGGAAGGGCTGCGAGGCCTGCCCTCCACACCTGACTGGGGATGGGCAGCACTGCGCTGGTGAGCCGGGAACAGGGCCTGGAGGAGGGGCTTCTGGGAGCAGCTCACAGCTCAAGGGTGTAGACAGCCAAAGGCAAACCATTTCTCTCCCTTCTCCGGCAAGCCTTTAGAATGCGCAATCTAGGTAGGTAATCTAGGCAGGTATGGGAAATCTAGGCAGGTACGGGAAATCTAGGTAGGCCTGGAAAGGGGGTGGATGGTGTGGTGCTGAAGGAGAAGAGGTTGTACAGGCATAGGGGAGGGGATGGGGCTAAGCATCCCTGAGGCATGGATGGGGGAAACCCTGGGCAAAAGACTGAAGATGGTCTGCCCAGGGGAGGAGACTTCAGCAGCGGCCAGGGAACCGGGCAAGCTGGCTCCTCGGGCTCCCTGGGGGTCTTCAGAGACACGAGGCCCAGGATCTCTGCATCTCACAAGTCAGGACGTTTGGAGGGGCTGGCGTGGGGATCCGGAGCAAAGGTGCCTGATTTTCCCTTTGAGTCCTCCCAGCCATCTGTTCCTCCCGCTCTAAGCCATCAGAGTCTGATGAGGGAGATCACAGCAAGGCCTTTACCAAGCCCCCTTAGGCACCCAAATAAAATCTAGAGATCACTGTGCCTTCAGAGCCGAGGCCAGAGCGGGTAGAACCACAGATTTTATAAACGCAGAAGAGGAGACGGAAGTGAGAGGCGAGGGCGTGAGGAAAGCCGGCTGGGGGCCCCTCCTCTGCCAGCCTTCAGGGTCCTTTCTGAAGCAGAAGGCCTGAGAAACACTCCAGTCCCTCTCTAGAAGTGGAAGAATACCTGCCTGGTCGAGGAAAGGGGTTGCCTTGCAGAGAAACGCCTGGAAAAGGGGGGAAGGATGGTTTGGGGTTCTGAGTGGCCCACAGCAGAACGCTGGGGGAAAGAAAGCAGGCCTGTCCCAGAGCGGGTTTCCACGGGCTGGGCTCTCCCTCCGCTGCCCCAATGCGCTGCTGCTGACCTCCCTGCTCACTCTGCAGCTCTGGGGACCTCTCTCCTGTGTCAGAACCAGTCCTGCCCTGTGAATTACTGCTACAATCAAGGCCGCTGCTACATCTCCCAGACTCTGGGCTGCCAGCCGACGTGCACCTGCCCCCCGGCCTTCACCGATAGCCTCTGCTTCCTGGCTGGGAACAACTTCAGTCCAACTGTCCACCTAGGTACCGCCCTCTCACCCAGGCCCCGCCCTCTCACCCCCGCCCTCCACCCAGGCCCCGCCCCCTCACCCCCCCCCTCCACCCAGGCCCCGCCCCCTCACCCCCACCCTCTACCCAGGCTCCACCCTCTCACCCGGCACTCTACCCAGGCCCCGCCCTCTCACCTCCGCACCCCACCCAGGCTCCGCCTTCTCACCCCTGCGCCCCACCCGGGCCCCGCCCTCTCACC
>NC_037669.1:193700690-193702212 GCF_003255815.1 Theropithecus gelada
CGCCCTCTCACCCCCACGCTCCACCCAGGCCCCGCCCTCTCACCCCCACACTCCACCCAGGCCCCGCCCTCTCAACCCCCACGCTCCACCCAGGCCCCGCCCTCTCACCCCCACACTCCACCCAGGCCCCGCCCTCTCAACCCCCACGCTCCACCCAGGCCCCGCCCTCTCACCCCCACGCTCCACCCAGGCCCCGCCCTCTCACCCCCACACTCCACCCAGGCCCCGCCCTCTCACCCCCACACTCCACCCAGGCTCCGCCCTCTCACCCCTGCGCCCCACCCGGGCCCCGCCCTCTCACCTCCACACTCCTCCCACCTTTGGGGAATGGGATATGATAATGGGATGGGGAAGCTCTGGGGTCACAGGACAGAGCTCCAGATTTCTCTGGGATGGTGTAAGGTGCGGGCTGTAGGAGCTGGGGAGGGCAGCTGTCACAGCAAGGACCACGGGGCTCTGTGGCCTGTGGAGGAAGGACGGAGGCAGAGACCTCACAGCTGGCTCCGTGAGATGAGCGGCGGGAGGCCCGGGGCATAGTGGAGTGAGCGCTAGGGTGAGGGCCACTTCTCCGGTGTCTTCAGTGACCTGTCACTGTGGAATGGAGCCGTCGCCCTGGGCTGGCCCGACGGACTTCTTGGGTAAGTCTGGGTAAACCGTGGGGTGATGATACATTTGCTTCTCCCATCTCCAGAACCTCCCTTAAGAGTCATCCAGCTCTTGCTCAGTGAAGAGGAAAATGCCTCCATGGCAGAGGTCAACGCCTCGGTCAGTGCTGCGGGCCGCGCTCCGGGTGGGAGGGGACGCTTGGCGGGTTCAGGCGAGGGCGGAACCATCCCTGTGCGGCCTTCATCTTGTCATCCATCTGGATTCAATTGCCAGAGGAGGCCGGAGCCTCTTGCCCCACGGGAGGTGCAGGGCATTAGGAAGTGAGGAAGGCCGGGGACAGAAACCTCAGCTCACCACAAGCAGAGGCCAGGGTGCCAAGTCACCCCAGCCGAGACCTCTAAGCATCTCGGGTATGACCTGGAAGAAACCAAAGGACGTTTCACCTCCAGGGAGTCTTCCCTGACTTCCCAGAGGGAACTGGGTGCTCCCTGCTCTTGGCTTCCATGCCATACCCCAATCACAGGCAAAGTTGCACAACTGCCGAGTGTTTGAGGCTCTAGCATCCTGCACACCCAGAATCAAAATCTCTGCGCTGCCCCTCACTAGAGCAGGTATGTTAATTACACACATTATGTAACAGGTCATCTGTAAACACAGGGACAAGCATAGCACCTGAGTCAACAGGCTGTCTCACCGTTTAAATGATGTGCGTCAAGCATTTAGTACGGTGCCCAACACGCAAGTATTCAAACATTCTAATTGCTATTATTACTACTGCACACATAGCACTCCCCACTCCCCACTCCCTACTTGCCACTCCCCACTCCCCACTCCACACTCCACACTCCCTACTTCCCACTCCCCACTCCCCACTCCCCACTCCCCACTTCCCACTCCCCACTCCCCACTCCCCACT
>NC_037669.1:194031055-194193292 GCF_003255815.1 Theropithecus gelada
TTTTTTTTTTTTTTTTTTTTTTTTTTTTGAGACAGTCTCACTCTGTCACCCAGGCTGGAGTGCAGTGGTGTGATCTCAGCTCACTGAAACCTCCACCTCCTGGGTTCAAGTGATTCTTGTACCTCAGCCTCCCAAGTAGCTGATTACAGGCACACACCACCATGCCTGGCTGATTTTTGTATTT
Organism: Theropithecus gelada; assembly: GCF_003255815.1. NCBI lineage: Eukaryota > Metazoa > Chordata > Mammalia > Primates > Cercopithecidae > Theropithecus > Theropithecus gelada. The sequence continues at coordinate 194,031,240 of NC_037669.1, forward strand.
TTAGTAGAGACAGGGTTTCACTATGTTAGCCAGGCTAGTCTCAAACTCCTGACCTCAAATGATCCACCCACTTTGGCCTCCTAAAGTGCTGGGATTACAGGTGTGAGCCACCGCGCCCGGCCCATACTTTGTTTTAAAAAGTATTCTGATCATGCTCTACTAATGGGTCATCACCTGCAGTTTGAAAAATGCCTTAAATGACCCTCGTCCAAGTGATCCTTTCCCTGATTCATCAGGCCAGATCAGGCTTCTGGGCATTCATGCCACTATTTTCCCGCAGAGCTGGGTTCACAGTTGGTTATGTTTATGTCAGTTTCCCCACTAGACAACTGCTCCACGAAAGCAGCAACATGACAACGATGCTCACAGCTATATCAGGCGCTAAGTCTCAGTGCTCAGTAAGTGTTTGTGGAATGAATAATACATGAGCAAACGAATGAAACTCACACTTCATGTGTTACTCCTCCCAGGAGGACTTACATATAGAACTTTGACAAATTAATATCTAATGGTGAAATTTCTAGCACATTTCTTCCTGGGACAGAGAACACTGAGTGGGGTAGTAGGCTACAAGGTACAAGTTCCATTCTGATGTATTTAAGAGAGGATCTGATTTTAAAAGTGACTTATTTACATCTATTTCATACAACTTTGGAGTCATCCTTTACTCCTCTCTCTCATTCCTCATCCACCAGCAAATCCTGCCAGAATTTAAATATATTCAGAATTCCAGTACTCATCACCTCTGTTTACACAGTATCACCTCTCATCATATCACTACAGGAACCTATAATTATCTTCCTGCTGGTGACTTCGCCTCCCTTCAGTCTCAACACAGTGACTTTGTCAATATGGAAGTCAGATAGAGTCACCCTTCTGTTCAGAACCCTTAAATACTTCCTATCTCAAAGACGGGGAAGACTCTCTTACATACTTCCCATCTCAAAAGGGGGAAAGCCTCTTTTACAGTGGCCTCTCTGCTTAATTTTCTCCACAGAAATTATCATCTTCTAACGTGTCATCTATTTTACTTGCTCATTGTCTTGCTCCCCTTCGTAGGATGTAAGCTCCAGGAGGGCTGAGATTTGTTTGTTTACTGCTGTGTCATCCGACACAAACCTTGGTACAGGGTAGCCATTCATTAAACTATTTGTTAAATAAATGAGTGAATCCATAGGGTAACCCAAATAAATATGCAATAATTCGGAAATGTGAATCTCTGGCGTCCATTAATCCACCTCTACAAGTATCTACGGAGGACCTATTAGACACGGACACAAGGCAGCTAAACGAGCTCTCCTAAAAGGGCGATAAAGCCTCCTGCAGGCAGTCCCTTTCATACCTCGGATCCAAAAAGAAGAATGGAGGTAAGAACTTAAGTCATTTCATTCTTTTTTTTTTTCCTTTTGTAGAGATGGGGGAGGTGGTCTCACTATGTTGCCCAGGCTGGTCTCGAACTCCTAGCCTCAAGCGATCCTCCCGCCTCGGTTTCCCAAAGAACTGGGTTTACAGGCGAGAGCCACCGTGCCCAGTCTCATTTCTTGAAGGAGATAGATAAGTAGAGGGCAGAAAAAAAGCATAGAAAAATAAAAAAGAGAAGGAAGAGGTCCTGCTGCCTTCGTGCTCCCGGCCTTTCTCTTTCATGCTCGGTTAGGATCCCAGAATCCTAACCTAGAATTTCCGTTCTGTCTATTGCTTGTGGATCGAGGGATATGCACCCGCCTGTTGGCAAATCAATCTTACAATCATTCTTCAGGCAGTGGGAACGTCCTCCACTCACGGTGCGCCTTTCCATCAACAGCGTCCGGTGACGCAGGAAGTAAACTAAGCTGTTTCTATGGCAACGCACAGCTTTGGCGGATTTAGCTGGCTACCATTTTGCCTTCCCCTGTTCCCAAGTAATACATTTTGCAGCCTACCAAGATGAAAGGACTTAGCAAAATAATTGTAAGAGCGCTCTTGAATGTGGCTTATTTCAGTGCGAAGGCGATTTCCGAGGATTGCTTTTCTGGCGTTTGGAGAAGATGCCTAAATTGAGGGCGGGGTCGAGAGATGTTTAATCCCACAAGGCCACGCGGCGGGGCCTCGTCTTTCTCTTCCCGCCATCTTGGCTCCTGTGGAGGTGAGTGAAGCGCCTGCTACTGAAATTTGGGGGCAAATAACCGGAGTAGGTTTGTTCCTATACCGCGGCGAGTCGCCGGTGTGTATCGGAGTCTCTGCCAGCCATTGATTTCTATGGGTTTCAAGAAGAGGGAGAACAGGATGGAGCAGATACTGGGCCGATGGTGCTTGGTCCCCTGACGCCCGGAGAACGGCTGCCCGGGTTATCCGAGTTAAATTCCTGGGCCTGAGCGGAGTGAAATGATGATTTTGTTCGTCTGCAGTTGTCCATGAGGCAGTGCGTCCTTTCGGCCAGGGTTTTTCCGTTTCCTCCCAGTCCAAACCTCCCTTTGCTTGTCTGACCAGTCTCTTCCCTCAGCTTTTCTCCGAGACCCAGCCGATGCATAAGTCTTAGGTGTGAGTCTCTGATGAAGTCTTCATTTCTTTTCCTGAGTGTTGCCTCCTGACAATGGCACGCATTTTCTCAGGCTCTTCTAAGAGTCATTTTTGTGGCTCTTGTCCCTTCGTTTTGTCTTCATTCTGAAGTTTGCTTAGATGCCAGCTGTTCTGTGAGGTTTGAATGTCTCGCCGGAGCCTGCGTTTCATGTGGATGTTCTGGCATAAATTGTCCCCTTACTCCTACGAGAAACTCCGATCCAAAAGGAGTTTGCCTTCGGGGCTTAAACCAGAGGGGACGAGGTGAGAAACTTGCGTGGCTTGGTTTCAAACTGAATCTTTTTGTTTGTTTTAAGGCCTGCTGGGAACGGGACTTCTAAAGGGAACTATGTCTGGAAGGTACGCGTTTTAAATATGGTTGCTCTTTGTGTGTGTTAGACGTGAATGTTTAAATGCGAGCTTAAAATTGGCAAGAAAAAACTTAGATGTTTGCTCTGAGTAACTTTTGGGTGGGGGTTATTACAAGTCAAATTGGTTTTCTGAAGCTTATGTTTCATGTTGTGTATCTTTTGTGTCTTAGGCTGTGGTCCAAGGCCATTTTTGCCGGCTATAAGCGGGGTCTCCGGAACCAAAGGGAGCACACAGCTCTTCTTAAAATTGAAGGTGTTTATGCCCGAGATGAAACAGAATTCTATTTGGGCAAGAGATGCGCTTATGTATACAAAGCAAAGAAGTAAGTTTATGACACTGGTAGGTTTTGGGTTTTTATTTTGGGATCTGCCTCATTTTCTTTTTTATATAACGGAGTCTTGCTGTGTTGCCCAGGCTGGAGTGCAGTGACTTGGTCTCCCTCACCGAAACCTCCGCCTCCCGGGTTCAAGCGATTCTCCTGCCTCAGCCTCCCGAGTAGCTGGAATTACAGGCGCCGGCCACCACGCCTGGCTACTTTTTGTATTATTAGTAGAGACAGTGTATTGCCATGTTGGCCAGGCTGGTCTCAAACTCCTGACTTCAGGTGATCACCCACCTCGGCCTCCCAAAGTGCTGAGATTGCAGGCTTGAGCCACTGTGCCTGGCCTTATTAGCCTATTGAGATAATAAAATATTTGGCTGAAGTACTTGGTATTGTTTTTTTTTTGTTTTTGTGACAAGAGTCTCGCTCTGTTGCCCAGGTTGGAGCTCAGTGGCGCGATCTCAGCTCACTGCATCCTCTGCCTCCTGGCTCAAGCGATTCTCCTGCCTCAGCCTCCTGAGTAGCTGGGCTTACAGGGGTGCACCACCATGCCCAGCTAATTTTTGCATTTTTACTAGAGAATGGGTTTCCCCATGTTGGCCAGGCTGGATTGGTATTGCTATGGCTTCTATTTTGCGTCATTAAGGAACTTAATGGGGAGTCTTGGACGTTACTTCTGAGGGTGGTGTTGGATTTAGGTACCTTTTGCACTTGAAAACAATAAAGGAGCTAATTCCTTATATTGTGATCCTTTTAAGGCTTCTAATTTTTTTTCTCGGCTCCTTTTGCCAGAATTTAAGGATTTTTTTTTTTTTGAGACGGAGTGTTGCTCTGTGGCCCAGGCTGGAGTGCAGTGGCTGGATCTCAGCTCACTGCAAGCTCCGCCTCCCAGGTTTACGCCATTCTCCTGCCTCAGCCTCCCGAGTAGCTGGGACTACAGGCGCCCGCCACCTCGCCCGCCATCTCGCCCAGCTAGTTTTTTGTATTTTTTAGTAGAGACGGGGTTTCACTGGGTTAGCCAGGATGGTCTCGATCTGCTGACCTCGTGATCCGCCCGTCTCGGCCTCCCAAAGTGCTGGGATTACAGGCTTGAGCCACCGCGCCCGGCCGAATTTAAGGATTTTTAGAACACTTGGCGCTTAATGCATTTTGTTAATGCCTTAAAAATACGGTTTTTTTTGTTTGTTTTGTTTTTTGAGACGGAGTCTCGCTGTGTCACCCAGGTGCAGTGGCACGATATCAGCTTATCGGCTCACCACAACCTCCACCTCCCAGGTTCACGCGATTCTCCTGCCTCAGCCTCCCGAGTAGCTGGGATTACAGGCGCCTGCCACCACACCCGGCTAATTTTTGTATATTTAGTAGAAACAGGGTTTCACCATTTTGGCCAGACTGTTCTTGAACTCCTGACCTTGTGATCCAGCCACTTTGGCCTCCCAAAGTGCTGGGATTACAGGCGTGAGCCATCGTGACATTGCACTTTAGCCTGGACAACAAGAGCAAATCCTATTTTCTTCACCCACTCCAAGCCAATTAAAATCTCTGGGAAAGGGTTTTAATCATTGCCCCACTTTTCTTCTACAGCCAAGAATAAATTTTAAGTCAGGTTCAGTGACTCACACCTGTAGTCCCAGCATTTGAGAGGCCCAGGTGGGAGGATTGCTTGATGCCAGTAGGTAGAGGCTGCAGTGAGCTATGATTCGGCCACTATACTGCAGCCTGGGTGACAAGACAACCCTGTGGTCTTTAAAGGAAATATATATAAAGTCGCATCCTTTGTACATTGCTGGAACCTCATTGGTTTCTCTCATTCAGTAAAAGCCCGTCATTAAGGGCTCCATAATTCTCTTATCTCAGCAGGGATTAACCCCTTGGTGTCTTCAGTCTTTCCTCCGGTCAGAACACACCTTGCCTGGCCCCAGTGCCTGCGCTAGTCATCCCCTGATCACTTCCTGGCGCTTCTCCCCCTCCTTTCCAGTCTTTGTTCCATTGTCACCTCAGTGAGACCTTCCTTGGCTATTTAAAATGGCAGGTAATTCCTCCTTTCTGTACACACAAACATCCTCACACCTGTCCTTTTGCTGTTTTTTCAGTATTGCCTCTGTTATCATCTGACGTATGTATTTCCTTACACTTGGTTATCGGTTTTGAAAGGGATTTTTATTTTATAGCTGCTATGTTTTACAGAAGGGCCTGGCATACAGTAGGTACTCGATAGGTATCTGTTGAATGAATGGTGTTCCAGGCATTTAAAGTTTCTCAGGTGATGAAGTGGGTAACCAGGGTTGAGCCACTCGTCTAGAGATCACCTTGAATTTGTATCCAACTATATTGGCCTGTATTCCTCTTCTTTCCCTTTTTAAAATCAGCAACACAGTGACTCCAGGCGGCAAACCAAATAAAACCAGAGTCATCTGGGGAAAGGTAACTCGGGCCCATGGAAACAGTGGCATGGTTCGTGCCAAATTCCGAAGCAATCTTCCTGCTAAGGCCATTGGACACAGAATCCGAGTGGTGAGTATGGTTTTTAGCAAAACAGACATCTGATGAATGAGACTGAGGTCAAGGTGTTGCACTTTGACTTCTGAGGACTTGTGTGATTGTGAAATTGACACCAGTAAATTATGCTGCAAAATTTGTGTATTGCAGAATGCTGGGGAGAAATAGTAATTGAAAGAATAGGTGTTTGGTGTTTTGTTTTTTGTTGTTGTCACCCAGGCTGGGGTGCAGTGGCATAATCACAGCTCACTGCAGCCTCGACCTCCTGGGCTCAAGCAATCCTCCCACAGCCCCCCAAGTAGCTGGGGCCATAGGCATGTGCCACCACACCCAGCTAATTTTTGGGGTTTTTGTTCTGTTGTTTTTGAGACAAGGTCTCACTTTGTCACGCAGGTTGGAGTGCAGTGGCATGATCTCAGCTTGCTCCTGACCTTTGCCTCCAAAGTTCAAGTGATTCTCGTGCCTCAGCCTCCTGAGTAGCTGGAATTACAGGCGTATGCCCAGATAATTTTTTGTATTTTTTGCAATGATAGGGTTTGTCCATGTTGCCCGGGCTGGTCTTGAACTCCTGAGCCCAAGTGATCTGCCCATCTTGGCCTCCCAGAGTGCTGGAATTACATGCTTGAGCCACCACAGCCAGCCTTGAATAAATAGTTTTCTGGTGAAGATATTTATTGGGCACTGAAGTAATTGCTAGAAAGCGACAATTCAGCAGTTACTCCTGGCATAATTGTTAATATTTTGCCATTTCCATCATGTCAGTCTTGTTAGAACAGGTGTTAGTAGCTTTGTTGTGTACATGAAGAAAACAGACCCTCATGTTCCTAGGTCTCAGGTCTTTGGTGCCAGCCTTGGAGTTTAAATTTTTCTCAATTTTCTCTTGTAATTTTTCTCAAATAGTTCCTACTTTTTCTTCAGGGTCCATTTTGGAATGTAGACTGTATATTCTTGGGACCAAGAATATATGCATACCATGTATTCTTGGGACCAAGAATATATGCATACCATGTATTCTTGGGGCCAGGGGGTACTGTTGAACCCTGCTAAGTGGTTCATTGTGGTTTATCAACAGAGGCGGCTTTTCCTCTGTCTTTAGAAGAAGCAAAATTAAATGTATCTTCAGTACATGTTTTTCTTTCTTTTTTTTTCTGAGACTGGGAGTCTCACTCTCGTCAGGCTGGAGTACAGTGGCGGGATCTTGCTTCACTGCAAGCTCCCAGGTTGAAGCGATTCTCCTGCCTCAGCCTCCCGACTAGCTGGGACTACAGGCACGCACTACCACGCCCAGCTAATTTTTGTATTTTTTAGTAGAGACAGGGTTTCACCATGTTGGCCAGGATGGTCTCGATCTCTTGACCTTGGGATCCGCCCGCCTGGGCCTCCCAGAGTGATGGGATTACAGGCTTGAGCAACAGCACCCAACCAGTACATGTTTTTTAAGAGTGCTGGTTCTTAAGGTATGTTCACATAGAGACTGAAGGCTATAAAAACTTTCCTTTCTACTGGAACATATAATTGGTTGCCTTTCAGAGATATATCCATATTACACTTCTTGATTTGTAGACTTATATGTAACATTCACCTAATGTTTTGTGTTCTTTTTTCCCCACAGATGCTGTACCCCTCAAGGATTTAAACTAACGAAAAATCAATAAATAAACGTGGATTTGTGTTCTTGTATTTTTGTTAAGTGGATTAAAGAACTTACTACCTTAAATTGATTTGCTACATGCTTAAAATGATGGAGGTTTCCCGGCATTTTTGGAGTACAAGGAGATCAGAGACGTGATGAAAATTACAGGGCGAGTTCAGAGATTTAGAAGGGAGCGGGTTTTAATTCGAGTATCTTTGACAGAGTCTTGCTCTGTTGCCCATGCTGGAGTGTAGCGGTGCTCACTGCAGCCTCACATTCAGAGGCTCAAGCAATCCTCCCTTGGCCTTCGAAGTAGCTGGGACCGCAGGTTCATGCCACCATGTCTGGCTCATTTTTAAATTTTTTGTAGAGGGGGGTCTGACTCTTGCCCATGCTGGCTTCAAACTCCTGGGCTCAAGGGGTCCTCCCTCCTTGGCCTCCTGAAGTGCTGGGATTAGAGGTGTGAGCCACCACACCCTGCCAAATGCTTTGTAATACTATGCATTTGTTCAGTACAGATTGGGAAACTTAAAATATGGAGATTATATTGATGGGCTTTGGCAGTTCATTTGGATAGACTGGGATGAGAAGCTCTTGGGAATTGTGACTAGACAAAGCATTCCAGTATATTAAAATAGAATTGAGCCATATTACTCCACTCATAAAAAGCAGTCCTATGGTAGGTATATGGAGGTTGGGAATAGTGCACAGAAAGGTGGCGGCTTTCTTTGGCTTCATGTTTTAATCTGGTATAGTGTAAGATTGCGCTTTAAGGAAGTAAGCAGCTCTCCCAAATATTTTAGATTTCTTGGGAATATGCTAAAATAAAACAGCTAAGGCATCAGTTTTGCAGTATGGTTTTTTTTTTTTTTTTTTTTTTTTTTTTTGAGATCTTGTTTTGTTGGTCGGGCTGGACTGCAGTGGCATGATTACAGCTTACTGCAACCTCCACCTCCTGGGCTTGGGCAAACCTGCCTCAGCCTCCTGAATAGCTGGGGCCACAGGCATGTGCATCCACACCCAGTTAACTTTAGTTATTTGTGGAGATGGGCCTCACTATGTTGCCCAGGTTGTAGATTTCTAATTGATGCAGTAACAGTCCTTCCCCCGCCCCCCCCCCCCCCCCCCCCCCCCAACGAGGGTTATTGATGTCTAAAGCACAGGTAGTTTTTTAAATTAACAGATCTTTAAATTGCACTGAAAAATGTCAATAAGAAACTGGGAGTTTGCCCCCTAATCCCTTTTGCAGTTTTGAAACATGTATGGGTTCTCTTGTCTATGTTGCAAAAGAATTAACATGCTGGAAGTATATTAGGGAAAGAGGGTGAAAGAAAGGACTGGGTGGGAAGAGCACATTGGCTGTTGCGTTATTTGGTCTTTCATCTCCTGGAGGCAGGACTGAGAAGGAAAATGTAGTAAGGGAAAAGAGTAGGAATACTGTCCCAGCTTTTCCGCTTCCCCTTCCTCTAGTAACCATCCTGTTACAAATCTGCTAACCTACTAAGAGGGTAATGAGATACACTGACGCAAGAGAAAACAAGAAGTCCTCTCCCAGAGGTCCCTCTGTCACATCGGCAGTCCGAAGAAAGGTTCGGTCAGTCCAATGGTGGAACGTAGGCCAAAGTTGCCATTGTTGGAGTCCCATGTTTCATGGACAGGGGCTTTTATTAATGCTCTGCCAGGCTCATTTATTAGGATTGTGGTTTTAAGGCAAACAAAGTGCATTGATGCTGTATTCACCAGAAGTAAGCCATACTTTTTCATGGTCAAAAGTTGGAAGTTGTATATTAGAATGCTGATGAAATTGAACTTGGGAATTATGCAGTCAGCGGGAGGAAGTGCTGATCTTGGACACCCACTCCAAAAGGCCAATATAAGCTAAAAGTACCTATTGTGTTCATTGTGCCGGTTAAATAGATGTGATCAGTACTCTTGGGGTATTTAGGGATAGAGGCATGTGGGTATCCTGACTACATAACATAATATAAAGTGTAGAAGAAATACGGAGGCATCTCAGAGGAAATGGCAGGAAGATTTTAGGAATACAAGTAGCTGACTGGAAAGTCCAGAAAACTCAGAAATGCCACATAAGACGTCTCTCGTACTGAGGATCTTAAGATTGTTGTTGTGTGTAGTAACAATGTCAATGAAGAACTTGATTCACAGGAAATTTTAAAATTTACTCATTTGAGACAGGGTTTCTGTTGCCCAGCCTGCAGTGGTGTGATAATAGTTCACTGCACCCTTGAACTTCTGGGCTCAGGCAATCCTCTGCCCACAACCTCCAGAGAATCTGGGACTACATGTGCATGCCACCCACGTCCAGTTAATTAAATTTTTTTTTCGGGGTCCCAGGCTGGTCTCTTAATTCCTGGCCTCAAGTGATCCCCCTGCCTTGTTCTCCTAAAGTACTGGGATTACAGATGTAAGCCACCATGTCCAGCTCAGATTAATATTTTACATCCCAGTGGCAGCCCAGTATAAACAAGGGAAAATCAGGTGGGCTTTTCAGTCTCAAATGGCTAACATTCTAACATGTTTCTGGCTATGGGGGCTGGATGGGTAATGGTGCATTTACAAAGTTGGGGAACCAGGGGATGGTTTTGTGGGAGGAGCAAAAGTTGAATTTGAGGAAGCGGTAAGATGTTAATCGACATATCCATGAAGACCGATGGGTATTTCAGGTCTGGGTTAGGCATTTGGAGAAGTGAATGGTATTCTGAGTAGAATAGATGAGAGGAATGGAGGTGCTTACACAGTAAGTGGTAGGCATCTGAGCAAAGCGGGGAAAACAAAAGGTTGAGACTAGGGTAACTCGAGTAACTTACATGTGCAATGGCAAATGAGACTCGAGCAAATACATGCTCTTCCTTACCGAGATGATGCAGCATTTGTAAATGATAAATTTATGATTTTTTCTGCTCCCATACCGAAATTAAGTCAAAAGTACTTAAGTCACCGTTGCCAAAGTCCCGTGGTTTACAGGAAAGGGCTTGCGTGGCTGGTATTTTGTTCACTATGCCATTGAAACAGCTTTGGCTCATGGCTGTAATCCCAAACACTTCGGCAGGCGGAGGCGGGCGGATCACCTGAGGTCATGAAGTTGAGACCAGCCTGGCCAACGTGGTGAAACTACGTCTCTACTAAAAACACAAAAAGTCGGGAGTGGTGGCAGGCGCCTGTAATCCCGGCTACTCGGGAGGCGGAGGCAGGAGAATCGCTTGAACCCGGGAGGCAGACGTTGCAGTGAGCCGAGATTGCGCCACTGCACTCCAGCCTGGGCGACGAGTGAAACTCAGTCTCAAAAATAAAAAAAAAGAAACCGCCTTTCCTCAGCGTAACACTATTGTAACAGCCGGGAGCTTAGGATGACTGGTTCCACTCTTTATTCACAACAGCAGTTTATTTGTGGTACTGTAGTGGAAAGGGCACGTTTCCTAAGTTACAAATGTGGTTTGGAATCCCACCTTCCACTAGTTGTGGGATGATACACACATTATTTAGTGACTATTCACTTGTAAAATGGTTACTTAAGACACCACCCCATCCTCATATCTGAGTCCGGAATCTCCACCCAGTCTGTAACTTGAAGTTTTCCTTCTTTCCTACCCCTTCATTTCCCAGTATAGTAGTTTACCTATTCAATTCCCGTTGCATGACTTCCAGCTCAGTGTCTGAGTTCGTAGTTTTACTTCTTAGTGTCATGAGCCACTGGAATTTGTCCCAATTTCCCATTTTGTGTAGTTCCTCACGGCTCCCAGGATCTCCCTTTTCTCAGGTGCAGTGGCAATTCTTGGTTGGAAACTAAAAGATGGAGTTGAGTAAAATAGTAAAGTGTGTATCATTGATTTTTACAGGAAATGGCCTTAGTCAAGTAAAGCGCCTAAAATTGGTGACTCAGGATAAGTAAACGAAAGTATTCCACTCACCTTTTCCTACAGAGGACTACACTGAAAGATTTTGCAGAGGGTTGAATGTCCGTCCAAACACCTGGCACCTAGTAGGTGCATATCACTTTGGTAAATGAAAGAACTGGAAAACTGCCTCAGACACCCACACACGGCCAACGCCCGCGCGCCCTTCCTCCCCCCACAGCCCCACTCACGTGGGCCTCCAAACGGCATTTATTGGCCGGCTTCGCGCAACGAGGCGCGATGGACGTGATCGCCGCCCTCATCTTCTGCCGCGAACTTCCAGCGGGTGACGCTGTCCAATCGGAAAGCACCTTTCCGCCGGCGGGGGCCTCCGTCTGCCCCGAGCGGCGAGGGGCGGGGCCGGCGCGGGCGCAGAGGCGTCACGCGCTCCATGGTAACGACGCTCGGCCGGAAGATGGCGGCCGAGTGGGGAGGAGGAGCGGGTTACTCAGGCTCAGGCCCGGGCCGGAGCCGGTGGCGCTGGAGCGGGTCTATGTGGGTCCGAAGCGTTTTACTCCTGTTGGGCGGGCTCCGGGCCAGCGCCACATCTACTCCCGTCTCCTTGGGCAGTTCCCCTCCCTGCCGGCACCACGTCCCCTCTGACACTGAGGTAGGGCGACAGGGGCGGGAGCGGGCCCTGTCAGGGTAAAGTCGTCCAGAAGGAGCAGGCGTAGGAGGTAGTGACTGGGAGAAGGTGTCCTGGATGAGAAAGCGAAATCGGGGCAGAGCCTGAACTCTTACAGGCCTGGGACCCGCTCTCAGCTCCCTACACCCTGCAAGTTGGCTGTTAGGCGCTCAGAACAGTATCACTTCTGTGCGGAGGGTTGTGCTTAGCAGTAGCCCTGGAGGAGTGCTTTTCAAACTTGAGCGTGCATCACAGTCACCCGACGCACACGGTCCAACACGGATTGCCGCCCCCAGTCCCCCACTTAGTGACTCAGTGGGTCTGGGATGAGTCCCCAGATTGACAGTTTACGTTCCTAGCTGGTTGGTGATGTATGCTTGTCCGGGGACCACTTTAGGAACCGCTGACCTGAAGTTTCGGGAAGTTACTGAACGGAGAGCCAGACAGAGGCGTTGGGGGGATGTTGGGGGCTCACTGGAGACAAACTTCAGGTTTCTTTTCACGTTGTGTCGTCACTCTGTTTGCTTTACCCGATTCCTCTGCTCTGGAAGTGCCTGCCGGCCTCCCGTCCCATTTTTCTCCCTGCTTAAATACTTTGTCTCATTTCAAGTTCCCCAACCTCAAGGCAGCCTGCCGAAACTCCCACAGCGGAATATTCTTTTCATTAAAAAGTACATCGTGTCTGTGCTCCCTCCTGGCATTTAACCAAGTACTGCTATGTGGTAATGGCTTATTTTTTTTTTTTTTGGCGTATCTTGCCTTTGCAGTTAAATTGTAAGGTTCCGTGGGATGAGGTTTGTGTTTCATGCTTTGATTCCTTCACAGTATTTAGGTCAGAGGTGGGTCCACGATAATCCATATTCCTTGAGAAAAGGAGGGAGAGTACCTGGGGGCAGGGCTGCATGCTGATACACACACGTTCAGTTCAGTCCAGAAATCTAAAGACACTCATTTTTATGGTAATTTCCCAAAATGTTACATGCATACTCTTCATAACCAAGTGAGCCAAAATATTAACTTCGGAGTTTATAGCTGTTTTGCAGCTTTTATCATGACACTGCATTTTGGCTCAATTCTTTAAAAAAGTTTCCCACAGAACCCTGCACTTCTCTCTTTTAATTTGGATTAAAATAAGAGAAAGAGTCCTGGTCCCTAATACGTTTCCCTGGTTCCTCATAGAGTATGTAAGTACCCTGTCGTCCTCACCATTCTCCTTGCTTTAACGTGGACACAAGAGTATAGGCAGGAACTACAGTGTTCACTGTGGTTATGCTAATGACTACACCTCTGTTCAATGCTTCTGGGAATTACAGTAACTTTTTTGTTTTTGGTGGTGGTGGAGAGCTCCAAAACAGTTTACGTTTTAACTTGTTCACAACTAAAACTTGGAAGTTTTGTTTTTACCTTTTATTATGCCGGTACAAACAACATCAGAATAATGTAATGAACCCCCATGGACCCATCACCTAGCTTTAACACCTAGCTTGAAGATTCTGCCATTCTTGTTTCATATACTTTCAGCCATTCCCCAACCCCCTACTTGAGTTACTGTTCTTTTGAAAAGTTTTTTGGTAAAATTTACATATATTGAAATGCCTCAAATGTATCCATGCACATTCACATAAAGCATACAACCCATCACAACGTAGAACATTCCCACATCTCCAGAACGTTCCCTCCTGTCCTGTGCCAGTCACCTGTCCACCTCAGGCAACTAGTTTTCTAATTTTTTTTTAAATACTAGATTAGTTTGGCCAATTCTAGAGCTTCGTGTATATGAATGGGATTATATGGTATGTACTCCTCTGTATTTGGCATTTGCTCAGCATTATGTCTGTGAGATTTGTGTTGTATGTGATAGTAATTTATTCCTTTGAATTGCTGAGTACTCCACTGAATACCTATATCACAATTTGTTTTTCCGTTATCTTGTGCAAAGATGGGTATTTTGGTTGCTTCCAGATTTTAGCTATTATAAATAAAGCTGCTGTCAATATTCTTGTACGTAATTTTTGTGGATATATGTTTTCATTGTTCTTGGATAAATACCTAGGGGTGAAATTACTGAGTGAAAGGGTAGGTGAATGTTTAGAAAAAATACTAACCCTTTCTCCAAAATACTGTACCATTTTACACCCCCATCAACAAAATATTAGTTATGGTTGCTGCATATCCTCACCAACAGATGTCCTTTCTAAGATATCTTTAAATACCCCAGGTCATAAAAATATTCTCATGTGTTCTAGAAGCCTTCACTTTTAGGATTATGATTCATCTCAAATTAATTTTTATATATGATGTGAGATAGGGGATCAAGATCCTTTTTTTTTTTTTGCCCCATATGGGTATTCAGTTGCCATATGTACCTCAGTAATAAATATTTAAATCAGACAGTATTGTAAGCCTTCCTGCCTTGTTCTTCCTTTTCAAAATGATTTTGACTATTTTAAGGCTTTTATATTTCCATATAAATTTATGTATTTATTAGCAGGGGGAGGCTCAAAGATCAATATAAATTTTAGAGTCAGCTTCTCAGTTTCTTCAAAAAATCCTGATGGATTTATGATTCAGACTGCATTTACTCTATAGATCATTTGGAGATAACTGACATCGAACGGTATCAAGTCTTTCAATCCATGAACATAATATATGTTTCTCCATTTATTGAGGTGATGCATGATTTCTCTCAGCAATGTATAGATCTTGCATTTTTTTCTTCCATTTTCTTTTCTCTTTTTTTGTTTTTGTTTTTGTTTTGAGACAGAGTCTTGCTCTGTCACTCAGGCTGGAGTGCAGTGGCAGAATCATAGTTCATAGCAGGCTTGAACTCCTGGGCTCAAATGATCCTTCTGCCTTAATCTCCCAAGTAGCTGGGACTACAGGTATGTGCCACCACACCTGGCTAATTTTTTATTTTTTGTAGAGACAGAGTCCAGGCAGGTCTCGAACTCCTGGCCTCAGGCGATCCTCCTGCCTCGACCTCCCAAAGTGCCAGGCTTACAGGCATGAGCCGCCGTGCCCAACCAGATCTTGCATGTTTTTTGTTAAATGTTTTCCTGAGTCTTTTATTTTTTGATGCCGTTGTTAGTGGAATTATGGTTAAAGTTTTCCAATTGTTTGCTGCTAGTATGTAAAAATACACTGCTAGTATGTAAAAATAATTTTTGTATATTAACTTTGTCTTCTGAGACCTAGCTAAACTTGTTTGTTCTAGTAGGGTTTCCTCCCTTACAATTTTTTAGGTTAGCAATGTATTAACTATAAATAGGAACAATTTTTGTTGTTGTAGTTTTGTATCATTTATGTATTTTTTCCCCCTTATTGCTCTGGTGAGGACATCCAGTTCCAGGCTGAGCAAAAGTGAGATAGCGCACCTCCCTGCTGTTTGCTCCTGATCTTAGGACCAGTCCTTGACCATTAAGTATGATGTTAACTTGACATTTTTTTATAGGTCCCTTTATCAGACTGAGAAAGCTCCCTTTGGTTTCTGGTTTCCTGAGGGTTTTTATCCTGAATGGGGACAAATTTTGTCACATGCTTTTTGTTTTTTTCTGGTAATTATTGAGATAATCATATAGCTTCTCCCTTTATGAACTGTTCTGTGGTAGATTACATTGCTTTTTCCAGTAGGAAATCAACATTGCAGTTTTGGGATAAACTTGGTCATGTTGGCTTTGGCAATTTTCTTTAATGTTTGTTTCTATTTCATTGTTTTCTGTTCTTTGTTATTAACTCTTTCTACTTATTGTGGATTTAGTTTGCTCATATTATTAGGTGGAAACTTAGATCACTGTTTTTTAACCTTTTTTTCCTTCTAATGTCAACGTTCAAAGATATAAATTTCTAAGTACAACTTTATCCGCTCTTCACAAATTTTGACACTTGGCATTTTAATTATCATTTAGGTTAAAATTTTTTGTTTTTTGTTTTTTTTGTTTTTTTTGAGACAAAGTCTTGCTCTGTTGCCCAGACTGGAGAACAGTGGTGCAATCTCAGCTCACTGCAACCTCTGCCTCCCGGGTTCAAGCGATTCTCCTGCCTCGGCCTCCCAAGTAGCTGGGATTACAGGCGCCTGCCACCACGCCTGGCTAATTTTTGTACTTTTAGTGGAGATGGGGTTTCACCATGTTGGCCAGGATAGTCTCGATCTCTTGACCTCATAATCCGCCTGCTTCAGCCTCCCAAAGGGATTACAGGCGTGAGCCACCACACCTGGCCTAAAAAAGTTTTTTAAGAGACAAGGTCTCGGTTGGCTGCAGTGGCTCACGCCTGTAATCCCAGCAGTTTGGGAGACCAAGGCAGGTGGATCACCTGAGGTCAGGAGTTTGAGACAAGCCTGGCCAACATGGCGAGACCTGTTTCTACTAAAAATACAAAAATTAGCCAGGCATGGTGGCGGGCACTTTTAATCCTAGCTACTCTGGAGACTGAGGCAGGAGAATTGCTTGAATTCAGGAGGTGGAGGTTGTAGTGAGCCAAAATTGTGCCACTGCACTCCAGCCTGGGCAACAAGAGCGAAACTCTATCTCAAAAAAAAAAGAGACAACGTGTCCCTCTGTCACCCAGGCTGGAGTGCAGTGATATGATCATAGCTCACTGCTACCTCGAACTCCTGTATTCAGACAGTCTCCCTGCCTCAACCTTATGAGTAGCTAGAACTTCAGGCACATGCCACCACACCTGGCTAATTTTTTATTTTTAGTTTTGTAGAGACAGAGTCTTGCTACGTTGCCCAGGTTGGTCTTGAACTCCCAGTTTGAAGCAATCCTCCTGCTTCAGTCTCCCAAAGTGTGGGGATTACAAGCGTGAGCCACTGCACCTGGCCGAGATTATTTTATTTATGGTTTAGAATATGATCTATCCTGTTTAATTTTTCACATGTACTTATAAAGAATATATATTCTATAGTTATTTTTATTTTATTTTATTGTTTTAGAGATGGGATCTCAGTATGTTGCCTGGGCTGGTCTGGAGCTCCTGGACTCAAGCAGTCCTCCTGCCTTGGCCTCCCAAAGTTCTGGGATTACAGACATGAGCCACTGTACCTGGCCTATTCTGTACTTACTGAATATAGGTTTCTATACATGTTAATAAGTTGAGGTGATTGATGCTTTAGATTTTCTCTATTAAAAATTACTGGCCAGGTACAGTCACTCATGCCTATAATTCCAGCACTTTTGGAGGCCAGGGTGGCAAATCACTTGAGCTCAGGAGTTCAAGACCAGCCTGGGCAGCTTAGTGAAACCCTGTGTCTACAAAAAATACAGAAATTAGCTGGGTGTGGTGTTGTGCACCTGTAGTCCCACCTACTTGTGGGGGCTGAGGTGGGGGGATCACTTGAGCCCAGGAGGTGAAGGCTGCAGTGAGCCAGGTTTGTACCACTGTGCTCCAGCCTAATAGACTATATTAATTCAAGAGAAAATAGGTGTATTTAGCTTGCTTGTGGTTCCAGCTTACATGTGTATCTTTTCATTTTCTTACATTTACCTGTGTGTATGCATGTGTGCTTGTGCATTTTAGGCATTACAATATATATTTTTTGTTTATTGCATGTTTTTATTTTTGAGACAGAGTCTCTCTCCATTGCCCAGGCTAGAGTGCAGTGGCACAATCTCGGCTCACTGCAACCTCCGCCTCCTGGGTTTAAGGAATTCTCCTGCCTCAGCCTCCGGACTAGCTGGGATAACAGGCATCCGCCACCATGCCTGGCTAATTTTTGTATTTTTAGTAGAGACAGGTTTCGCCATATTGGCCAGGCTGGACTCAAACTCCTGACCTCAAGTGATCCACCCACCTCGGCCTCCCAAAGTGCTGGGAATACAGGTGTGAGCCACCGCGCCCAGCCTATTACATCTTTAATGTTAATATTATCACACATGTCTGGGGCATGATGTTGAATAAGAGTGGGAAGAGTAGACATCCTTGTCTTGTTTCTGATCTTACAGGGAAAACATTACCTTCCACTATTAAAAATATTAATTGTGGAGTTTTTGGGTAGGTATGCTTTATAAAATTAAGAAAATTCCCTTCTATACCTAGTTTGCTGAGAGTTTTTTAAAAAAATCGTGGATGGATGTTGAATTTTGTTAACTATCTTTCCTGCACCAGTTGATACAATCATGTGGCTTTTCTTCTTTTCTCTGTTTATATTACGAGTTACATTGATTGATTTTTTTGAATGTCAAATCAGCCTTGCATTCTTGAGATGAACCTCACTTGGTGATGATTTATTACCCTTTTTATATTTTGCTGGGTTTGAATTGCTAATATTTTGTTGATGATTTTACATCTATATATTTTTATTTTTTTAGAGACAGGATGTTACTCTGTCATCCAGGCTGGAGTATAGTGGCACAATCATAGCTCACTATACAGTCTTAAATGACTTCGCTTAAGCAATCCTCCTGCCTCAGCCTCCCAGTTAGCTAGGATTACAGGTGAGAGCCACAACACCTGGTTCATTTATTTTTATGTTTAGTGGATATGGGGTCTTGCTGTGTTTCCCAGTCTGGTCTGGAACCACTGGGCTCAAGGAGTCTTCCTACCTTGGCCTCCCAAAGCTCTGGGATTGTAAGTGTGAGCCATTGCACATTTACATCTATATTAATAAGGGATATTGATCTGTAGTTTTTTTTTTATTTTATTTTTTCTATTTTATATTTGTGTTTTTTACCAACTACTTGCAAGGATATTGGTCTGTAGTTTTCTTTTTCTCTGTAATAATAACTTCAGGTTTATCAGGGGAATCCGCCCCCAATATTTCAACGTAGGTTCTTTCTGTTTTCCCTAAGTGTCAGCTGGCTGAGAAATAGAAAGAATACAAAGAAAGGAATTTTACAGCTGGGCCTCCGGGGGTGACATCATATATTGGTAGGACCGTGATGCCCACCTGAGCCACAAAACCAGCAGGTTTTTATTAAGGACTTTAAAAGGGGAGGGGGTGTACAAACAGGGAGTAGGTCACAAAAATCACATGCTTCAAAGGGCAAAAAGGAGAACAAAGATCACATGCTTCTGAGGCCAGTAAAGATCACAAGGCAAAGGGCAAAGCAAAGATCACAAGGCAAGGGCAAAATTAGAATTACTGATGAGGGTCTGTGATCGGCTGTGCACGTATTGTCTTGATAAACATCTTAACAGAAAACAAGGTTCAAGAGCAGAGAACCAGTCTGACCTCAAATTCACCAGAGTGGGATTTTTTCCCCACCCTAATAACCCTGAGCGTACTGCAGGAGACCAGGGCGTATTTCAGTCCTTATCTCAACCGCATAAGACAGACACTCCCAGAGCAGCTGCTTATAGACCTCCCCCCAGGAATGCATTCCTTTCCCAGGGTCTTAAATATTCCTTGCTAGGAAAATAATTCAGTGATATCTTCCCTACTGACACATGCATTTATAGGCTGTCTGCAAGAAGAAAAATATGACTGTATTCTGCCCGACCCTGCAGGCAGTCAGACCTTATGGTTGTCTTCCCTTGTTCCCTAAAATAGCTGTTATTCTGTTCTTTTTCAAGGTGCACTGATTTCATATTGTTCAAAAACACATGTTTTACAATCAATTTATACAGTTAGATACAATTATCACAGTGGTCCTGAGGTGACATATATCCTCAGCTTATGAAGATAACAGGATTAAGAGATTAAAGTAAGACAGGCATAAGAAGTTATAAGAGTAGGCTGGGGTGATGGCTCACGCCTGTAATCCTAGCAGTTTGGGAGGCTGAGGCAGGCAGATCACAAGGTCAGGAGACCGAAACCATCCTGGCTAACACGGTGAAACCCCGTCTCTACTAAAAATACAAAAAAAAAAAAAAAAAAAAAAAATAGCTGGGTGTGGTGGCGGGTGCCTATAGTCCCAGCTACTCGGGAGGCTGAGGCAGGAGAATGGTGTAAACCCAGGAGGTGGAGCTTGCAGTGAGCTGAGATCATGCCATTGCACTCCAACCTGTGCGACAGAGTGAGACTCCGTCTCAGAAAAAAGAAACTATAAGAGTATTATTTGGGAACTGATAAATGTCCATGAAATTTTCATAATTTATGTTCAGAGATTGCAGTAAAGACAGGTGTAAGAAATTATAAAAGTATTAATTTTGGGAACTGGCATGTGTCCATATTAAAATGAAATACTCACAATTTATGTTCCTCTGCTGTGGCTCCAGCTGGTGCCTCCATTTGGGGTCCCTGACTTCCCGCAACACAGGTTTGGTATCAGGATAATGCTGGTCTCATAGCATGACTTGGGACATGTCTCATTTTCTTCTATTTTCAGGAAGAGTTTCTGTAGAATCAATGTTGCTTCTTCCTTAAGTGTTTAGTAGAATTCACTAATTAAGCCATCTCAGTCTGGAATTTTCTTTTTTGAAAGTCATAAACTATGAACTCATATACTTTGGTATTGGACTATTCAGGTTATTTATTTCTTCTTGACAGTGTTTTATTAAGTTATGTCTCTCAAAGAATTTCACTTTAAGTTGTCAAATTTATGGACATGAAGTTTTTCATAACATTCCTTTATGATCATCTCTAAATGGCTGGAAAGTCTGTAGTGATATCTTCTGTGTAATTTCTGACATTGATAGTTTATATTCTCTCTGTCTTTTTTTTTTTTTTTTTTTGAGATAGGATCTCACTGTGTTGCCTAGGTTGAAGTGCAGTGGCATGATCACTGCTCACTACAGCCTTGAACTCCTGAGATCAAGCAATCCTCTCATCTTAGCCTCCCAAAATACTGGGATTATAGGAATGAGCCACCATGCCAGCCTTAGTGCTTTCTTTGAGTTTAATTTTTTTTTCTTATTATCTTAAGGTGGAACCTTAGATCATGAATTTGAGATCTTTTTTCTAAAATAAACATTTAAAGCTATCAGTTTCCTCTAAATACATACTACTTTAGCTGTATCCCACAAATATTAACTTGTTGTAATTTTATTTTCATTTAGTCATAACTATTTTCTAATTTCCCTTGTAATTTTCTCTCCCAACTAAGGGTTATTTAGAAGTTTGTTGTTTGATTTTTCAGAAATATTTGGGGATTTCCCAGATTTTGTTCTGAAATTGCATTATAGTTGAATTTTGTTATTGATAGAGAACATCCTTTTTACCAGTTCTTTTACGTCTTAAAGTTTGTTTTATGGCCCAAAATATGATCTAACTAGATGAATGTCCCACACGCACTTGAGCAGAATGTATAATACAAAATATTGAGTATTTGCTCCAGTGATTACAATGTATGTAGTGTACTTACGATATCTACTTAAATAGTCATGTTAAATATAGGAAACTTCCCATAGCATAATTTTATTCATTTTGCTATTGTTGTAATATAATATTGTAAATATAATATATTAATATATTACTTCTTTATATATTATAAACCTCACAATTAGGCCAGCACGGTGGCTCATGCCTGTAATCCCAGTACTTTGGGAGGCCGAGGCTGGTGGATCACCTGAGGTCAGGAATTCAAGAGCAGCCTGGCCAACATGGTGAAACCCTGTCTCTACTAAAATTACAAAAGTACAAAAATTAGCTGGGCATGGTAGCAGGTGCCTGTAATCCCAGCTACTCAGGAGGCTGAGGCAGGAGAATCGCTTGAACCCAGGAGGTGGAGGTTGCAGTGAGCCGAGATTGCGCCACTGCACTCCAGCCTGGATGACAGAGAGAGACTGTCTCAAAAAAAAAACCAAAATAAATAAATTTTAAAAATAAAAAATAAACTTCACAATTAAAAATTTTACAATTTTTGCTTTAAATATTTATTTGTCTCCAAAGAAATTAAAAGAAGAAAAGAAGTGTGTATAATTGTATTGAGGGTTCCCAAGACCACTCCAGGTTTGGTGATTGCTAGGTGGCCTCACTAGACTCAGCTTGTAGTCATACTCACAACTGAGATTTATTACGCTGAAAGCATATAAAGTAAAATCAGCAAAGGGAAAAGGATCATGGGACAATGACTAGAGGAAATTAGGCAGAAACTTCCAAGAGTCCTCTCCTAGTAGACTGACTCAGGACCTGCTTAATTCCTTCAGCAGTGAGTTGTGACAGCGTGCACAAAGTGTGGTCTACCAGAGAAGATTACCTGATTCTTAGAGTTCAGGGTTTTTATCGGAGGCTGGTCATGTAGACAAAATTTCAGCGACTGAAATTTCAGACTCTAGAAGCAAGTAAATGTTCAGCATAAACCATATTGTTTCTGCAAATAGTTTAGACACAAAGAGCCATCCTTATAACCTAGTGAAGTTTTAGATCAGTGTAGGGAAGTGTTTACACTTCCAGATGCCAGCAAAAGGTCAACCTTGCAAGCAGGCATTCCTACAGAGAGCAATCTCTGACCTGCTATGTTGACTCTTCTGCACAATAGTCTTTTATATCTATTCACATATTTACCATTTCCAGTAGTTTTTATTCCTTCCTACAGAAGCAAGTTACCCTTTAGTGTCATTGCCATTCCCACGAAGAACTTCCGTTAACATTTCCTGTAGTGTAGGTCTGCTGGTGATAAATTTTCTCAGATTTATCTGAAATGTCTTTGTTTCCTCTTCATTTTTGAAGGGTAGTTTCATTGGATATAGACTTCTGTGTTGAATTTCTTTTTTTTAGCCCTTTACTGTTTATTTCATTGTCTTCTGTTCTTTATTGTTCTTGATAGAAAGTTGGTGCCATTCGTACTTCTCTTTCCTTCCTATATATAATGTTGTATTAATCTGTTCTCACACTGCTATAAAGATACTACCTGAGACTGGGTAGTTTATAAAGGAAAGAGGTTTACAATTCCACATGGGAGGCCTCAGGAAACTTACAATCATGGCGGAAGGTGAAGGAGAAGCAAGGACCTTCTTTACATGGTGGCAGGAGAGAGAAGTGCAAGCAGGGGAAATGCCAGAGGCTTATAAAACCATCAGATCTTGTGAGAACTCACTCACTATCGTGAGAACAGCATGGGAAACACCCCCACGATCCAGTCACCTCCTTCCCTTGACACATGGGTTTACAATTCAAGATGAAATTTGGTTGGGGATGCAGAGCCAAACCATATCAAATGTGTTGTTTTTCTCTCATGGCTTTCAATATTTTATCTTTATTTTTAGATGTCACAAGTTTGCCCATTATGCACCTGGGTGTTGTTTGTTTGTTTTGGGGGACAGAGTCTCACTCTGTTCCCCAGGCTGGAGTGCAGTGGCATGATCCTGGCTCACTAAAACGTCCGCCTCCTGGGTTCAAGTGATTCTCATGCCTCAGCTTCCCGAGTAGCTGGGATTACAGGCGTGAACCACTGTACCCAGCTTGTTTGTTTTTCATCCTGCTTGAGGTTTAGTGAACTTCTTGGATCTATAAGTTGATGTCTTTCACCAAATTTGAATTTTTTTAGCTGTTATTTTTTTCAAATATATACTCCATCTCCTAATTTCTCCTGTCCTTGTAGGACTCTAATGACATATCTGCTAGACTGCTTGGTATCCATTCTCTGAGGCTATGTTTTTTTTTTTGTTTGTTTGTTTTGTCTTTTTCATTTCTCTTCTTTGGATTGGATAATGTCTAGATCTATCTTCAAGTTCACTGATGCTTCTGCCGTCTCCAATCTTCTTTTAATTCTTTCTAGTGAAAAAAATTTTTTTTTGAGACAAGAGTCTCACTCTTTCGCTCAGCCTGTAGGGTGATGGTGTAGTCTCGGCTCACTACAACCTCCCTCTCCCGGGTTCAAGCAATTCTCATGCCTCAGCCTCCTGAGTGCTGGGATTGCAGGTGTGCACCACAATACCTGGCTAATTTTTGTATTTTTAGTAGGGACAGGGTCTCACCCTGTTGGGCAGGCTGGTCTGGAACTCCTGAACTCAAGTGAGCCACCCACCTTGGCCTCCCAAAGTGCTGGGATTACAGGCGTGAGCCACTATGCCTGGCCCCAATGAATTTTTCATTTTAGTTGTTATACTTTTAAGCTCTAGAATTTCCATTTGGCTCTTTTTTCTTTGGTTCTTTTCATAGTTTCTCTTCTGAGGTTCACTGTCTGCTTACTCATTATGTATATGTTTTCTTTGAAATTCCTGAACACATTTAAGCTGCATTAAAGTAATTGTTTAAATTCAGGTCATCTTAGGGTCTGTTTCTATTCCCTGCTTTTTCCCCCATTGTGGATCTCATTTTCATTTTGTTCTCATTGCTGCTGATTTTTTTATTAAATAATGGACACCATAGATAATACATTGTAAAGTCTCTGGATTCTGTTGTATTTCTCTGAAGAATTTTTTTTTTTTTTTTTCTTTTTTGTAGCTGGCGTTTAACTTAACTGTGTTGAGAATTCCAAAGTCTATCTCCTGTTGTTGGCAACATTTATTCTTTGCTAGGTTTTATCTCATACATATGTAATTTCATTGTCAGCCAAGGAATTTGGTGGTCAGTCAAATATTTGACTGGGTTTCATATGCAGATTTTGGGGTACCTTCTGTGACTTCTTCTCTTGCAAGATTTCATCTCTAACTTCTAATTTTCTGGTGATACAAGGTCTGAACATTTTGCTGTAGCTCCTCAAGCCAGTGAAGCTGTGACCTCCTGCCACTCCAGGAGGCACAGATTGCGTAGTGCTCTCAAACAAAAGTTAGACTTGCACATCTCAGAGATATAATTCCTGTATTCCAAGGGTAGATTCTTCCACATTCTACCTGTCTTTCTCCCTCCCCCAAATACTGTCAGACAGTATATTTTGTCTGGACTTTGTAATGTGTTATCTGCAGGGAGGTTAGTCATGCAATGGGTTCCTAAAATGTACCATATCCATTTGCTGTGCTCAGACATTTCTGATTTTTTTTTTTTTTTTTTTGTGAGACGGAGTCTTGCTCTGCCGCCCAGGCTGGAGTGCAATGGCGCGATCTCAGCTCACTGCAAGCTCCACCTCCCAGGTTCTAGCAATTCTCCTGCCTCAGCCTCCCAAGTAGCTGCAACTACAAGCACGCGTCACCACGCCTGGCTAATGTTTTTGTATTTTTAATAGAGACGGGGTTTCACCACGTTAGCCAGAATGGTCTTGATCTCTTGATCTTGTGATCTGCCTGCCTTGGGCTCCCAAAGTCCCAAAGTGCTGGAATTATAGGCGTGAGCCACCGTACCTGGCCTCTGATGGTTTTTTAAGGGCCATAAAATAATCTGTTACCTGGAGACAGGTTGGAATAGAATGAGTAAAAGACTGGAGGTAGGGTGTCAGGCCATTGTAGCAGAGCAGGCAATAAGTATTGTGAAAATCTATGACTGTCACTATATTATGTTAATAGATCAAACATATAGTTGTTTTTTACAAAATATAAAATTTTATTTTCTTATATAAATCTGCAGAAATAGTATAAAAATGAAAATGTGGTTGTCCATTGCTGGAATTATATGAATGAGATAGTATATAGTTTACTTTTAGTTACGCTAACACAATTTTTTCTTTCGTACATCAAGAGTTTCATAAAGTGTTGATACTGCGGAGACCTTTCTTGTCTTCTTTTATTCATCCCTGAAAAAATCGTGTAAATGGTAAATGAGAACTGGAGAAAAAATTCAAAATGAAAAATTCTTTCATAAATAAATTTTTGTCCTCTTTTAAAGTAATTGAAGATACTTTTGGTCTCTTCCTGTCATTTTCTCGAGACTCAATTTGGCAAAACTAGAATTTATATAAGAAACTACAAATAAGTGACAGAGAACTCTAAAAATTTTTTGGCAACTACTGTATCCATAATGATTTAGTCATGTGACTTGAATTTATGGTACTTACCTTCCAAATGGTAGTGCTTGTTTGGGAGATCTTTGAGGTTCAAGAATGCTGAAACGGTGGAATATGGGCCAGGGAACTTTTTCTCTGGGTGTTACACTTGAAATTTAGTTCATTAATTTTAAGTTTGGATCGCAATGGGTTAATCTCTATGTCTTAAAAATGTTTCAAATCTGTTCCCTTTTTTCAGGTTATAAATAAAGTTCATCTTAAGGCAAATCATGTGGTCAAGAGAGATGTTGATGAGCATTTAAGGATCAAGACTGTTTATGATAAAAGTGTTGAAGAGTAAGTACACCGTTTTACTGTCTTTTTCATTATCAATCTAAACGTTAAATGTATTTTCATCTGTTACCTGAAGTTTTAAAAATTCATAGATAAAACTTAAAAAGGACTAGTGTAGCTTCAGAATTAAGCTGAAAATGCATTTTAGTCTGAAAATATGAAAATATGGGATATGATTAAAGCCTATACATTATGAATAATTTTCTTTTACCATCTCCCTTTCCTGGTAAATCACGAATAATTTAAACAGAACAAATGTGGATCTACTTGGACGTGGACAGTAACAGACCTGGAAGGTACTCTTCAATAAGTACTAGTGTTACGGGAAAGAGGTCCGGTTCGGACTCCAGGAGAGGGTTCTCGGATCTCTCACGAGAAAGAATTAGAAGCAAATCCATACAGTAAAATGAAAGCAAGGTTATTAGAAAAGTAAAGTAATAAAAGAATGGCTACTCCATAGGCAGAGCAGCCCCAAGGCTTGCTGGTTGCCCATTTTTGTGGTTGTTTCTTGATTACATGTGCTACGCCTCTGAGAGGTAATTCTTATGTTTTTATGTCATTATTTTCAGGTTGCTCCCTGAGAAAAAAAATCTTGTAAAGGTATGTAATAAATACTCGTAACTTGAATTGGACACTTAAAATTTTATTGTATGCAAATTCTACTTCAGTAAAGAAAAATATATACGTGACTCTTGTGACTGAATAAAAGGTGTTGGTAGTGAAAGTGTTTATCATTTAACAAAAGGTGTCTTTGTGATGCACTCATGAAAACTTTGTTGGTATTTGGCATTAAATTAATCAGTCTCGTTTTTTTGCTTGCTTTCTCAAGTTTTTGGGGAGCAAATCATGCAGAGAATAGGGTGAAAAAGACAATTTTTGAAACACATTGAGAACACTGTTCTTTTGGTGGAAATGTTTATTTTCCTGAGGATTGATTGACTTGATAACCACATCAGATTTTTAACCGTATGGAGACACACACACCCACACACATACACACATGCACACAGGCACGCACGCGCGCACACACGCACATGCACGCACACACGCACATGCACGCACACACACGCAAACATGCGCGCACACACATGCACACACGTGCACACACACACACAAACGTGCACACACACGCGCACACACACGCACACACCCACGCATATACACGCACACACCCACGCATATACACGCACGCACACAGGCACACACACATGCACACACACAAAGCCAGCTCACCATGGGCCACAGAAATTGGTGAGTTTAATGAAAGGTAAGATTTTCTTTACATAAACTATCTTACTGTTGGAATCATCTAAGTCAGTCCATCATTCATAGTAATCTAGATTAATAGTTGAGATATATTGCAGTTTTGTTAAAGGTGTAGTATTGAAGGAAGTTAATATTTAATTAAAAATTAAAAACAGTTGAGATAAATGTTTTCTGGCTTTCTATTTAAGTGGGACTAGGGAAAGAAATTTCTGCCTGGTGCTGTTTTCCCAAGCTGAACTAGAAAATGGGGGAAATTCTTTTCCTCCTAGGCTTGCTGTCTTCCTACGCCTTACCATACAACCTTGACTAGTATCTGTATTCCAGAATTATAAGGCTTTTTTCATTAATATGCTGTATTTGCTTGTTTCAAATATAATTTATATCTTCCTTATAATTCTGTTTCTTTTTTTAACTTTTATTTAGAACAAGCTTTTCCCACAAGCTATTTCTTATTTAGAGAAGACTTTTCAGGTCCGTCGACCTGCGGGCACTATCTTACTTAGCAGGTATGCCACATTCAACACAGATGGTTTTCTTCAGCCATTTAGTACTCTGCCTCTCCCTATCTATGAATATGACAAGGTGTGAAACTTATACTATCACTTTATTATGCTTGTTCTTAGAGACCAAACTGCAAGGTATTTAAAAAGAATTTAAAAAGTGCCTGCTGGATAATCATTCTTTCCCTGACCTTTCATTGTGAGATGGTCTACTGCATTTTTTCTGGGTGTAGTTGTCCTCTGTTCTCCAGATCACCTTTTCCCCTCGTTCATGTGTATACAGTGCTGGCTTTATGAAGTATTTGGGTGTTTAAAAACACAAATCAAGAGGATTTCCTATAGAACCCGAATTCTTTCTTAACTACTTTCGTAACTAAAATAGTAACATTATTAATGAAGTAATATAGCAGCTACCAGTTGATTACCATGTTTTTAACTGCTATAAACTATTCTCTGTTTTGTATTTAAACTTTGATGTACAAATGAACTGAAGACAATGTGCAACAAACCAGTACCTCCGGAAGGAAAACGACCCTCACAGGTACTGCACCGGGGAGTGTGCCGCGCACACGAAATGCGGCCCCGTTGTTGTTCCAGAGGAACATCTCCAGGTATTTCACCCGGCTCTTGGCAGTACTTTTACACTTGAGATTTTGAATTTGTGAGTGTCCCAAAATTTTTACAGATTCAAGTTCAAAGTCTAGTAGCTTCCTTGGTCTACAAAAAGTAATCACAGATGTGCTGATTTTATTCTTTCATTAGCTTTCAAGTGAGTTGAATGGTATTTTCTTTCTTCACTGCTCCCCAGAGACCTCCCTGCCCCATTTATCTTGGTCTGCTGAATCAGTTTAGCTTAGAACGTTGTCTTGTCTTCCAGAATATCTTTTAGCAAGGCATATACCTCAGTTTTTTAAAGGACAGTCTGACATCTCTTAAGATAAAAAATATGTATGCTTCAAGCCAACCTAGAAGTTTATTCCATAAAATACTAATGGCTATGTAATATATGTTTAAAGGTGTTCTTTGCAAAACTATAAATATGCCTATTTAGGGTATTAGTTTTGCCTATTAGGGTGTGGTATATAACCATGTAGTGGAATACTTTGCAGTTGTTAAAAAGTGAAGGAGATCTCTATGTACTGACTTGGAAAGATATTTAAGCTCTTACATGAAAAAAAAAAGGTTGCAAATCAGTATGCTCAGTTAGTCCATTTTATTTGAAAGTATAGAAACACAGACAATAAAAAATTATCAAGCAATCTGGAAGTATACACATGTTAAATCTGGATACATATAAAAATGTTAATCGTTTCTTTAAGAGATTGTTGGGAAAAGTGTTTTTCTTTTGTAAGTTCTGGAGATTTTTGTGATGTTCTGATTTCTCATATTGAACATATATTACTTATATCAAAAAAATAAGAAATTTAGGCTGGGCACAGTAACTTACACCTGTAGTCCTAGTACTTTGGGAGGCCGAGGCAGGCAGATTACTTCACTCCAGGAGTTTAAGACCAGCCTTGGCAACATGGTGAAACCCTGTCTCTACAAAAAATATAAAAAGCCAGGAGTGGTGGCGTGCACCTGTAGTCCCAGCTACTTGGGAGGCTGTGGTGGGAGGATTGCCTGAGCTGGGGATGTGGAGGTTGCAATGAGCTGTGATCTTCTCACTGTACTCCAACCTGGGTGACAGAGTGAGACCCTGTCTCAAAAATAAATAGATAAATAAGAATATCTCAGACTATGCCTAAGCTAAGCTATTGCTTAAAAAAAAAAAACTAGAAGGTCGGGCACAATGGCTCCCACCTGTAATCCCAGCACTGAGGGGGCTGAGGCGGGCGGATCACCTGAGGTCAGGAGTTCGAGACCAGCCTGGCCAACATGGCGAAACCCTCTCTCTACTAAAAATACAAAAATTAGCCGGACATGGTGGCGGGTGCCTGTAAACCCAGTTCCTCAGGAGGCTGAGGCAGGAGAAGCTTGAACCCAGGAGGCAGAGGTTGCAGTGAGCCCAGGTCACACCACTGCACTCCAGCCTAGGCGACAGAGCAAGACTTCGACTCTGGCTCAAAACAAAACAAAACTAAAGTAAACTAAACAAATAAATAAGAATACAGCAATATTGTCATTAACCATAGTCACTGTGCTTTACAATAGATCTCTTGAACTTATTCCTTCTAACTATAAACATGTATTCTTTGACCAGCATTTCCTTAGCTCTCACTCCCTAAAGTAATTGATTTTAAAAATCATAAATGCATGTGTTAGAGAAGGAAGAATAAACAATGTGTATTTTCTATTAAATGAAATGAGAATTTGTTGTTTTTTTTTCCTCTCTCTACAAGCATTGCTTACACCTTAAAATAATAATTTACTGATTTTTCTGTTTCTAATTTGGAGATTATGATTACTTGGGAATTTTGATAGAAGTAGCTTTCAAAAAAGTGACCATTACAGAGGCAAATAAGATTTGCTGGGCAGGGTGCCATGACTCATGCCTGTAATCCCTTAATCCCTGCACTTTGGGAGGCCAAGATGGGAGGATTGCTTGAGGCCAGGAGTTCGAGACCAGCCTGGTCAATATAGTGAGACCCCGTCTATATATATTTAAGAAATATTTTAGGCCGGGCACAGTGGCTCACGCCTGTAATCTCAGCACTTTGGGAGGCCGAGACAGGCAGATCACAAGTTCAGGAGTTCGAGACCAGCCTGGCCAACATGGTGAAACCCTGTCTCTACTAAAAATATAAAAATTAGCTGGGCATGGTGGTGGGCACCTGTAATCCCAGCTACTTGGGATGCTGAGGCAGGAGCCGAGCCGAGATCACGTCACTACACTCCAGCCTGGGTGACAGAGTGACTCTGCCTCAAAAAGAAAATGTTTTTAATAATAAAAGATTTGCTTGGAAGATTAGAAACAAGGGGAGATGACTCCTACCCTATATTATTTGAATTTTTAACAAGATGTGAATTACATTATAATAGGAAATATATTTCTATTAGATAAATTTTTTTTTACCATTTAGTTTAGAATTAATTATAGATTCAAAGAAAGTTGCGAAAAAACAAAAAAAGTTTCTTTTAGGGAAATCCCTTCATCTAGTTTCAGAGTTTTAAAACCTTTTATATTTCTGTCTTTTCAGCATCCTGTTTGGTTGGCCTTCCTTTGTCAATACCAATTATTTAATTGAAGTTATAGGTTTATGATCATTTATGCAAAGTGGACATTTCAGTAAAATAAATTCAGAATTAGAGCTAAGTATTGAGTGGACAGGGAGGTATGGCTTTTGATAAAAGTTTAGGGATAATAAAGATTAAATTGTACTGTGTTTATAGTGTAGATTTTACTATAAGATTAAATGCCACTACATCTAACTTTGTGTCTGTTCTGGCTTTCTGATGTCCCCCGTGGGTGCAGCAATGCAGGGTCTACCGCGGTGGTAAGTGGCCTCATCGAGCAGTGGGTGTGCCAGACCAAGAAGGCATCTCAGACGCAGACTTTGTTCTTTACGTTGGTGCTCTGGCCACCGAGAGGTGCAGCCAAGAGAACATCATCTCTTATGCAGCCTATTGTCAGCAGGAAGCAGACATGGACAGGTAAATTTCCTCTGGGACTTAGTTTCCAAGATCGAGTATGGGAACTTTTAAAGCAAACTGTTTTTAGTGTTAAGATTGCAGGAATCTTGGATTTGCCAGATTGCCTCTGGTAGGCAGGAATAGCATGCTGCCTGGATTTGGAGTGTGGTTAGGAGGCCGTGATTAGACTGTTATTAATGTGATAACCCAAGTTTTTAGTCAAAGTGAAAGAAAAGTGAAGCACTTCGTTTGACTTTTCTCCCTGCGGTTCCTCTTCCATTTTGAGCCTGTTGTTTTTGCCAAAATTCTAAAGAAAAAGTCTACTGTCAAGTGGCCCAAGTACGGTGGCTCACACCTGGAATCCCAGCTCTTTGGGAGGCTGAGGTGGGAGGATCACTTCAGCCCAGGAGTTTGAGACCAGCTTGGGCAGCATAGTGAGACCTCATCTTGACAAAAAATAAAATTGGCCAGGCATGGAGGCACACACCTGTGGTCCCAGCTATCGGGAGACTGAGGTGGGAGGATTGCTTGAGCCTGAGAGGTTGAGGC
The DNA here is from genome assembly GCF_003255815.1 of Theropithecus gelada. Classification (NCBI taxonomy): domain Eukaryota; kingdom Metazoa; phylum Chordata; class Mammalia; order Primates; family Cercopithecidae; genus Theropithecus; species Theropithecus gelada. The sequence continues at coordinate 194,063,061 of NC_037669.1, forward strand.
TCAGTGAGCTGTGATCATGCCACTGCACTCCAGCCTGGGCAACAGAGTGAAACCTTGTCCCCCACAAAAAAGAAAAAACAAAATGGCTGGGCACAGTGGCTCACACCTGTAATCCCAGCTCTTTGCGAGGCTGAGGCGGGTGGATCACTTGAGCTCAGGAGTTTGAGACCAGTCTGGGCAACATGGTGAAACTCTGTCTCTACAAAACACACAAAAATTAGCCAGGCGTGGTGGTGTGCGCCTGTAGTCCCAGCTACTCAGGAGGCTGAGATGGGAGGATTGCATAAGCCTGGGAGGCAGAGGCTGCAGAGAGCTGTGATTGTGCCACTGTACTCCAGCCTGGGCCACAGAGCCAGACCCTGTGTCCAAAAAACAATAATAATAATAATAATAATAAGAAGAAGAAGAAGAAGTCCACTGTCAAGAGAATTTTCTTTGCAGGTGACTACCACTCTAAGGAAACAATTTGAACTTTAATTTTAGGACTTATGTGCTAAAACTGTTAAGAAAGGTGTTAATAATGACTATTCATCTAATTGTCGTATAATTTGTTATATGTAATTCACTTAGCTAAATATCACTTAGAAATTCAGAGTTCTCTTTATTTACAAAAGATTTCAAAAACTTTCCCGTGAAGCAGCTCAGCTTTGAAATGAAAAGTTATATATGCAGAAGATTGCCTGTCACACACCAGACAAGTCAATTAAAGGCAGCAGGAATTGCCATATGTCTCAGAATAGATTGTATGTAACATTCTCAAATCTAGGTGAGATTAGATTTGAGATTAGCTGACTTCAAAGGGAGTCAGCTAGTCTTTTTTTTTTTTTTTTTTTTTTTTTGTGACAGAGTCTCACTCTGTCACCCAGGCTGGAGTGCAATGGCAGGATCTTGGCCCACTGCAACCTCTGCCTTCTGGGTTCAAGTGATTCTCCTGCCTCAGCTTCCCAAGTATTTAGGACTACAAGTGTGTGCCACTGCACCCAACTAATTTTTGTATTTTTAATAGAGACAGGGGTTTCACTAAGTTGGCCAGGCTGGTCTCGAACCCCTGACCTCAGGTGATCTGCCTGCCTCGGCCTCCCAGAGTGTTAGGATTACAGGTGTGAGCCACTGTGCCTGGCCTCAGCTCGTGTTTTGACTGATAGATGGATGTTTAACGCCTCAGCAATGGTCCTTTGATACATATGAATTAGTTACTACTAGCTTCTCCTAGATTTGTTAGAAGAAAAAGCAGTATCTTCAGGTTTTTTTTTTTTTTTTTTTTGAGACGGTGTCTCGCTCTGTTGCCCAGGCTGGTGTGCAGTGGCGTAATCTCGGCTCACTGCAAGCTCTGCCTCCTGAGTTCAAGTGATTCTCCTGCCTCAGCCCCCTGAGTAGCTGAGACTACAGGTGTGCGCCACCACGCCTGGCTAATTTTTGTATTTTTAGTAGAGACAAGGTTTTGCCATGTTGGTCAGGCTGGTCTTGAACTCCTGACCTCTGGTGATCCACCTGCCTTGGCCTCCCAAAGTGCTGGAATGACAGTCATGAGCCACTGCGCCTGGCCTTAAGTTTTTCTTTTTCAAGAAAGTGAAACCTTCCTTCACAATTGCTATATTGCATTAATTCATTTCGTGAATATTTGAGTGGCCAACAGACGAGGTAAACAAAATACAGATGTGTACCTGCCTCATGGAACTTACGGATTGCAGAGGGAGACAGGTATTAAATGTTCCTGCAAAAAATATGTGATTTCAAAGTATGATAAATACTTCGTAGAAAATAAATAGAGTGTTGTAACGTAGAGGAGAATAAAAGAGAAACACCTTGTGGATCTATTGAGCAAGGAAGACCGCTTTGAAAAAGTGAAACGTTAGCTGAACATTGATAGGCTGTTGCCAAATACAGAGATGTGGGGAGAGCTCGTGAAGGCAGAAGCCATGTGCGCCTGTTGCTTCAGGAGCCCCCTCAGTGGACACTGTTGGGGGACAGGTGCTTGGACAGGCAGACAGGATTGTTTTCTTCTAAGTGCTGTAGGAAGCCCCTGAAGGGTTTTAAGCCTGGAAGCGAAATCCATTTTATATTTTAGAGGTCACTGTGGCAATTTTTAAATAAATGAATTGTATTCATACTTTCTCTAATTCTAAGTCTATTGCTATTTCCTATGAAGAAAATATACAATATTTAACAATTTAAATAAGATAAATGTACTTTGTAAATAGGCAGTTAACTTTGATGAGCTTTGTGGTATTTCTATGTAAAATGTTAAGACAGTGGTAGGAGAACTGAGCTTGGGGTTCATCAGCAATGTTCATTGGCCACAGCTTTGGAAAGACAGGGAGGCGCATGGTGGAACTGAATTACTCTGGACTCTTGAGTCCTAGTCTGCCTTTGGACTTTCAGGTTCTAGGCACAGAGAGAGATGCAGAAGTGTGTAGATTCTAAAGGGTGTAGAATTTGGAAGAAGGCGATGGGAAGGTAGAAATATTTATGTGAATGTAGGCAGTGTTGGAGCAGGAGAAAGGGAATAGCAAACAGATAAGAAGGGTCAGCGACTTTCAGCAACTTGAACCATTCACTTATTGCCCCATTTGATAACTGTTTTCCTCTCTACCTGCTTGTCTCTGTGCCCATAGATATACTGAAATGCTGAAGTCAAATATGGATTTTGCAAGTAAAATAGTGTTGGAATTTGAGCCTTTCAGTTCATTCTTTTTTGGGTATTATATTGATATATTTCAAAAATTCGCATTAAAGTATAGTCATCTGTGTCCTTTTGTGGAAACAGGTATTGATTTGCCATGCCATAGGAGGGCAGAGGATACATGTCTTAAAAGTAAAAGATAGTGATGGTACAAAATTACATTTGATATTTTGCGAAGATTTTTCTGTCCTTGAGCAGTATTTGATGGAGAAGTAAATGTTAATAAATATTGTTCTGGAATATAATTTAAAAATTCAATGTCTATTTTGACAGGCCAATAGCAGGATATGCTAACCTGTGTCCAAATATGATCTCTACCCAGCCTCAGGAGTTTATTGGGATGCTGTCCACAGTGAAACATGAGGTTATTCATGCCCTGGTAAATTCTACCGTTACTGCTCTCTCCTTCATGCCCTGATTTTCTGCTTAGTGTGTTCTCATTGTTATACATATATTCCATTTTAAGATGATGTAGATTCCTAGGTTCATGTTCAATAAAAATACAAAAATTAGCAGGGCGTCGTGGTGTGCACCTGTGGTACCAGCTACTTGGGAGGCTGAGGTGGGAGGATGGCTTGAGCCCAGGGAGCTTGAGGTTGCAGTGAGCCAAGATTGTGCCACTGCACTCCAGCCTGGTGATAGAGGCAGACCTTGTATCAAACAAACAAACAGAAAGATTTATAAAGCTTTTTGCTCTTTTAAAATTCTAAGATTGAAGAATTAACGATACTGAAAGGCCTATGAAAGTATATAGATATGGCAGAGCCCTGGGCTGCTGCCACCTTTTTTTGTTTGTTTTTTAAGACCCCATCATGGCCCACTGTAGCCTCAACCTTCTGGGCTCAAGTGATCCCACCTCAGCCTCCCAAGTAGCTAAGACTGCAGACATGCACTACACTCGGCTAATTTTTTTGTGTGTGTGTGTGTTAGAGATAAGGTCTCGCTATGTTGCCCAGGCTGGTCTCAAACTCCTGTGCTCAAATGATCCTCCCACCTCAGCCTCCAGAGTAGCTGGGACCACAGGCATGCACCACCACGCCCTGCTAATTTTTGTATTTTTAGTAGAGACAGGGTCTCACCATGTTGCCCAGGCAGGTCTTGAACTCCTGGGCTCAAGTGATCCCCCCGCCTCAGCCTCCCAAAGTGCTGGGATTACAGGCGTGAGCCACTGCGCCTGGCCCTTCGGCTGCTGCTTCTGATAACCGTGTGAATATCCTTATAGGGAGGCAGTAGTAATGACTACCACTTCTTCAAATTAAAGGAAAGGAAATAGTCAGCTAAATACTTTTTTACATGTATATTTGAACACATACGAATGTTTATCTTCCTAGTAATTTTTAATTAAATTTATCTGTTGTAGGCAAGTGTCAGTCTTGGCCATGCATCTCAGTGTACTGCTTCCATCTTTTCAGCTCTGGTCCAGCTCTTGTTCGGAATTGACACCTGATAGCTGATACCTTCTCAAAAAAGGAAGAAGGGCCGGGCGCAGTGGCTCTCGCCTGTAATCCTAGCGCTTTGGGAGGATTCTTCTATATATATAAGAAGGCCAAAATAACTTTAAAATGCAGACTGACTTTGAGAACCATTTCATAATGTACGCACACACACACCCACACAGCAGACAGGAATTAAAAACACAGCAGTTGCTGCTCTTTATGGTTTTAAAACTCTGATGGTGCCTGGAAATATAATTATAGGACAGTAATTGATGTTTATAGTATTTATACTGAATATAAATGTAAAATATATAATGTGTTTTAGAAAATTTCTCGTTAGAGGCTGGGCGCGGTGGCTCAAGCCTGTAATCCCAGCACTTTGGGAGGCCGAGGCGGGTGGGTCACGAGGTCAGGAGATCGAGACCATCCTGGCTAATATGGTGAAACCCCATCTCTACTAAAAAACACGAAAAACTAGCCGGCCGAGGTGGCAGGCGCCTGTAGTCCCAGCTACTCGGGAGGCTGAGGCAGGAGAATGGCCTGAACACGGGAGGCGTAGCTTGCAGTGAGCTGAGATCCGGCCACCGCACTCCAGCCTGGGCCATAGAGCGAGACTCCATCTCAAAAAAAAAAAAAAAAGAAAATTTCTCGTTAGAAATATTTACCTCAAGTAATTAGAATTTAAAATTTATAAATATGGAACACTAAATTGTTGTTCAATTCCAACGTATGAGAAATTCCTACGGAAGCACTAGTGTGGGGCTTCTATGAACCAGTTAGTATCAGTGCTCTCCTTTGATCTCAGGCCTGTAATCAGCCTTGACATTTTTCACTTGAAGACATTTTGAACTTTTTCTTATAGGGTTTCTCTGCTGGGCTGTTTGCATTCTACCATGACAAAGATGGAAATCCTCTCACTTCAAGATTTGCGGACGGCCTCCCACCTTTTAATTATAGGTATTTTTGTTGTTGTTGTTCTTGCTTTCCTCTTTTAGGAGGGTGCTAAGACTAGAATCTGAGAATCACAGCATATTAGATGCCATAAATAATAATGTCTTCATGGCAACCCTAAGGAAATTGTAGATATTAAAACAACATGGGATATAAGAGGCCATTTTATAGAAAACATAACTTGTGAGATAGGCAATATTACATGATGGTGTAAGTAAGGAGGAGAGAGATACCCACACACAAGGACCATTCTGAAGCTGCTAATTTGCAGTGCCTGCTTGCATTGAGGATATTCCTCAAAAGCATCATACCTTCCAGCCAGGCACAATGACTCATGGCTGTAATCCCAGCACTTTGGGAGGCCAAGCTGGGCTGATTGCTTGAGCCCACGAGTTCAAAACCTGCTGGGCAGCATGGCAAAACCCTGTCTCTACAAAAAAATACAAAAATTAGCCGGGCATGGTTGCATGCGCCTGTGGTCCCAGCTACTTGGGGTGCTGAGACAGAAGGATCAGTTGAGCTCAGGAGGTTGAGGCTGCCGTGTGCTGTGATCATGCATCTGCACTCCAGCCTGGGTGACAGGACAAGACCGTCTCAAGGAAAAAAAAGAGAAGCCTTCCAGTAAAAATGAAGATAATGGAGTAATACATTCAGTTGTTACAGATGTAAAGAATTGGATTTGGCTTTAACTGTATTTGGGGAAACTGTTAATCTTGAAGTATGAATGGTAAAGAGAGATTGGAGTGATTAATAAGGTAAAAGCTGTTTATTTTATTTTTTATTTTTTGAGACGGAGTCTCCCTCTGTCGCCCAGGCTGGAGCGCAGTGGCCAGATCTCAGCTCACTGCAAGCTCCGCCTCCCGGGTTCACGCCATTCTCCTGCCTCAGCCTCCCGAGTAGCTGGGACTACAGGCACCGCCACCGCGCCCGGCTAATTTTTTGTATTTTAGTAGAGACGGGGTTTCACCGTGTTGGCCAGGATGGTCTCGATCTCTTGACCTCCTGTCTCAGCCTCCCAAAGTGCTGGAATTACAGGCTTGAGCCACCGCGCCCGGCCAAAGCTGTTTATTTTCTGTCTGGCTTTGTTCACTGCTTATGTGTAAACATTGCCTTGCCATGGAAAAACAGGAATTAAAAATAATTTCTCTAAGGCATGGGTACATGAACAGATACGTGATAACAAATACAACAAAATGTTAATTACAGAATCTAGGTGAGCTGGTTATTGATTATAAGGGTGTTTATTAAACAATTCTTTTAATGTTTTGCATTTTTGAATTTTTTTTTTTTTTTGAGACAGAGTCTTGCTGTGTCACCCAGGCTGGAATGCTGTGGCATGATCTCCGCTCACTGCAAGCTCCGCCTCCTGGGTACACGCCATTCTCCTGCCTCAGCCTCCCCAGTAGCTTGGATTACAGGCGCCTACCACCTCGCCTGGCTAACTTTTGTATTTTTAGTAGAGACAGGGTTTCACCATGTTGGCCAGGCTGGTCTCAAACTCCTGACCTCAGGTGATCCGCTGACCTCAGGTGATTCGCCTGCCTCAGCCTCCCAAAGTGCTGGGATTACAGGCATGAGCCACCACACCTGGCCTATGTTTGAAATTTTTATGAAACAGTATTGGAAAAGAAAACCGTCTTTATGTTTTCTGTTGTTTTGCTGAGAATGAGAAATTTATAGGGAAAATGGTAGAAGTAGTCTAGGGAATAAGCCAGAAAAAAAAATGACTTAGGTTACAGGGAAAAATAAAAATTGATGTCCATTGTAATTTTCTATAATAGATAAATATGTTACTTTTGTAGCAGTGCTTTTATGTATGCAGGATAGATTTCCCAAACTGGGATTGCCGATTTAAAATCTGTTTACACTATAAATTTTAATAGAAACTGCCATGTTACATTTTTTTTTAAAAAAGGTATAGCAAAGCACATTCCCACCAGATGTGTATGAGTGCTCTTGTTACCACTTTATCAGTATTGGATATTATAGATCTTTTTTATTTTTTAAGCCCAATTTGATGGATTAAAAGATGGTATCTCATTGTTGTATTTCCAGGACTATAGTGTGGTTTTAGCCATTGGCATTTTCTCTTTGTACACTGCCTATTTATTTTCCTTGTCCAGTCTTTTAGGTTAATTTTCCCTTTCTAATCACGTTGTAGAAGTTCTTTATAAATTAGAGATATTACTCCTTTTTCATGCTTATTATAAATATTTCTCCTGGTTGTTTATTTTTTTACTTCATTTATCATACTTTTGCCATGTATAGAAAAGTTTTTTTTTTTTTTTTTTTTTTTGAGATGGAGTCTCGCTCTGTCACCCAGGCTGGAGTGCAGTGGCCGGATCTCAGCTCACTGCAAGCTCTGCCTCCCGGGTTCACGCCATTCTCCTGCCTCAGCCTCCCGAGTAGCTGGGACTACAGGTGCCTGCCACCTCGCCCGGCTAAGTTTTTGTATTTTTAGTAGAGACGGGGTTTCACTGTGTTAGCCAGGATGGAAAAGTTTTTAAGTTTTTTATCATTAAATTTATCTTTTTTTTTTTTTCTTTTTTGAGATAGAGTCTCACTATATTGCCCAGGCTGGTCTCGAACTCCTGGGCTCAGGCAAGCTTCCTGCCTCAGTCTCTCAAGCAGCTTGGACTACAGTCACGTGCCACTGTACCCAGATGTTTTTTTCTTTGTTGCTTAAGGCCTCAAAAGATTGTAAAAATATTCTCCTAAATTTATTCCAGTACATTATTATTTGATTTATTCACATTTATAGCTTCAATGCATTTGAAAATTTTTTTGATTTATGTATTTTGGGATTCTTTTGTAAGGTGCATATATGTTTATAATTGTTATATCTTTATGCTGGATTTAACCCTTTTTTTTTTTTTTTTTTGAGGCAGGGAGGGTCTCACTCTGTTGCCCCGGCTCAGTGCAGTGGCACAATCACGATCATGGCTTACTGCAGTGTTGATCTTCCCAGGCTCAGGTGATCTTCCCACCTCAGCCTCCTGAGTAGCTGGGACTACGGGAGTGTGCCACCATGCTCATCTAGTTTTTTATTTTTATTTTAAATTTATTTTATTATTATTTTTTGAGACGGAGTCTCACTCTGTTACCCAGGCTGGAGTGCAGCGGCGTGATCTCGGCTCACTGCAACCTCCACTTCCCAGGTTCAAGCGATTCTCCTGCCTCAGCCTCCTAAGTAGCTGGGATTATAGGCATGGGCCACCACACCTGGCTAATTTTTGTGTTTTTAGTAGAGATGGAATTTCACCATGTTTGCCAGGTTTGGTCTCATACTCCTGACCTCTAGCGATTTGCCTCCCAAAGTGCTGGGATTACAGGTGTGAGCCACTGCGCCTGGCCTATGTAGTATATCTTTTTATCCTTTTACTTTCCAGCTATTTGTGTTCTTTAGTCTAAACTATATCTCTTGTAGATGTATAGTTAGAGCATGTTTTAAAATTCATTTTCCCAATTAACCCTGTTCTGCCTGCTACAGTGGCTGTCAGGTTACTGGTTTTCACCATGAGTGTGGGCTGTCGGTTTTCAAGGCTGCCCCAAAGCTGGAGAGCGGGCATGGAAACGCACCGCACTGCTCCTGTTCTACAGAGATTCGTCCATTTTTCATGAATAAATGCTTTCTGCATTGCTATAAATCTTTGATTAATTTCCAAAGTTTAAAAAGTTGATTTCACCAATTTGGGTAGTTTTCTCATTGCTTTCATAGAGGAGAGAAATTTGAGAGATTTTTACTCTGTCATTTTTGCTTATATCTTTCTGGAATTTATTTTTGTATGTGGTGAAAAAGGGATTTAACCTTTTTTTTTCTAAATGAATAATCAGCTTCACAGCACAGTTATTAGATACATTCTACTTTCCCACTAAATTAATATGGCATTTTGTTGGTTATGTTTCCTTATATCCTTGGATATCTGTGAACTTGCTTTCATTTTATCCTGTATACTTGTCAAAAGGAAGTAATTCATCATCTTAGCCAAGTGCTAGCTATGTGAACTTGAACAAGTTACTTCATCTCCCTGAACTTTTGTCTCTTTATCTGCAGAATAGTGATGAAAATCTCATAGGGTTGTTGAAAAGATGAAATTTGAAAATACTTATCAAGGCTAGGCCCAGTGGCTCACACCTGTAATCCCAGAGCTTTGACGGCTGAGGTGGAAAGATGGCTTGAGGCCAGGAATTCGAGGCCAGCTTTGGCAACATAGCAGACCTTGTCTCAACAAAAAATAAAAAATAAATTGAAAAAAATGTTTTGGACTGGATTTCATTCTGTCACCCAGGCTGGAGTGTAGCCATATGAACATAGCTCACTGCAGCTTTGAACTCCTGAGCTCAAGTGATCCTCTTGCCTCAGCCTCGTGAGTACCTGGGACTACAGGCATACACTACCATGCCTGGATTATTTTATTTTATTTTATTTATTTTGTTTTTGAGACAGGGTCTTGCTCTGTCACCCCATCTGGAGTGCAGTGGCACGAACATGGCTCACTGCACCGTCAACCTCCTGGGCTCAAGTGATTCTCTGACCTCAGCCTCCTGTGTAGCTGGGACCACAGGCCTGCACTACTGCGCCCAGCTAATTTTTAAATTTTTTGTAGAGACAAGGTCTTCCGGTGTTGCCTAGGCTGGTATCAAACTCCTGGGATCAAGCAATCTTCCCACCTCGGCCTGCTGAGGTGCTGGGATTACGGTGTGAGCCACTGCACCCAACCAAAAAATTAAATTTAAAAAAAGGTAGAAAGGAAAATACTTATCAAGTACTTTGCTTGGACTTGGTACATAGGAGGTTCTCAAATATTTTAATTTCATATTGATATTTATAAAGACTTTTTACAGTAAATGTAAATATTTTTACATTTAAAATGGTGAATTTTCAATAATAATTGTGTTTTAATTCTGTAATTACAGTCTTGGATTATATCAATGGAGTGATAAAGTAGTTCGGAAAGTGGAGAGATTATGGGATGTTCGAGATAATAAGATAGTTCGTCACACCGTGTATCTCCTGGTAACACCTCGTGTTGTTGTAAGTATTACCAAACTTCACGTCTCATGAGCCATCTGTTCTTTTCCTTTACTGTGGTCCTTTCTTTACTCATCATTATTGTTTAAGAACTTATAATATTTTAGAGCCTATAGTAGGAAAAGTCATATAAAGGCTGTGCAATAAAGCTACGGGCCACGAGAAATCTGAGGAAATGGAAACTTGTCAATGGCTCTCACGGCGCCTATCCCACCCAGTGCTTTAGGCCAGTGCCTCCTCTGTTGTGATGCCTCTTAGGACCACTGGTACTATTTCTATAATGACTGATCATTTTCTTTGGTGTCTGTATTAGTCAAGGTTCTCCAGAGAAACAGAACCAATAGGATGTGTGTATATATCATATATGTATACACAGAGAAAGAATATGAGAGAGGAGGGGAGGAAGAGATTTCTTTTTTTCTTTTTTTTTTTTTTTGAGACAGGGTCTCACTCTGTCACCCAGGCTGGAGTGTAGTGGTTTCAGCTCACTGCAACCTCTGTCTCCTGTGCCAAAGTGATCCTCCTACTTCTGCCTCCCAAGTGGCTGAGACTACAGGCACACACCACCATACACAGCTAATTTTGTTTATTTTTTTTGTAGTGATGAGGTCTCACTATGTTGCCCAGGCTGGTCTCAATCTCCTGGGCTCAAGTAGTCCTCCTGCCTCAGCCTCCGAAAGTGCTGGGATTACAGGCATGAGTCACCACACTTGGCCAAGAGATGACTTTCAAGGATTTGGCTCACATGACTGTGGATGCTTGGCGAGTTCAAATCTGATGGGATAGGCCAGCAGGCTGGAGACTCAGGGGAGAGTTGCCCTTGGAGTCCAAAGGCAGAATGACTTCTTGTTCAGGGGAGGTGGGTCTTTGTTCTCCTCCGACCTTCGCCTGGTTGGGTGAGGCCTACCCACATTATGGAAGGTGATCTTTTCTTCAGAGGCCACTGATTGCAATGTTACTCTCATTCAAGAAAACACCTTCACAGAAACATCCGGAATATCTGGGCCAAATATTTGGGTACCATGGCTATTCTCCTTTCCCCTTTTCCTTGATTTTGTACAGCTCTCTGACTTACAAAGTTTTGCACTGCTCTTGGGCTATTTCCCATCTCTGGAAATCTCTAACTAAAGGACAGATAGAACCCAGTGAGCAAGGTTTTATTCTACTGAGCAACTTTTTTTTTTTTTTTTTTGAGACAGTTTCCCTCTTGTCGCCCAGGCTGGAGTGCAGTGGCACGAGCTCGGCTCACTGCAACCTCTGCCTCCTGGGTTCAAGTGATTCTCCTGCCTCAGCCTCCCGAGTAGCTGGAATTACAGGCGCCCGCCACCATACCTGGCTAATTTTTGTATTTTTAGTAGAGACGGGGTTTTACCATGTTGGTCAGAGTGAGACCCTGTCTCAAAAAAAAAAAAAAAAAAAAAAAAGAAAGAAAAGAAAAAAGGAAATTTCATCCTCCCCTCATCTCATATTCATTCTTTCTCTGTGTGTACATATATGTAGATGTATACACACATCCTATTGGTTCTGTTTCTCTGGAGAACCTTGACTAATACAGACTCCAAATGATCAGTCGTTATAGAAATGGTACCACTAACCCTAAGATGTATCACAACAGAGGGAGCTCTGGTGACCTCAGGTGATCTGTCTGCCTCAGCCTCCTGAAGTGCTGTGATTACAGGTGTGAGCCACTGTGCCTGGCCAGAAGAGATTTTTTGAACAGCTAAAAGTGACAAACCTTTAGTTAGACTAAGAAGATGCAAATAACATAAGAAATGAAAGAGGAGACATTACAGCCGAAACCACAGACACACAAAGGATCATGAGAGACTATTATAAACAATTATATACCAACAAACTGTATAACCTAGAATAAATGAACAAATTCCTAGACAAATACAACTTATGAAGACTGAATCATGAAGAAATAAAAAATCTGAACAGACCAATAATGAGTAATGAGATTGAATCAGTAATAAAAGTCTGCCATCAAAGAGAAGCCCAGGACCAAGTTCACTGCTGAATTTCACTAAATGTTTAAAGAAGAACTAATAATCCAGTCCTTCTCAAACTTTTCCAAAAAATTGAGGAGGAGGGATTACTTCCAGACTCTTTTTACCAGGGCAGCAATACTCTAATAACAAATTTAGACAAGGCGATAAGAAAAGAAAATTACAGGCTAATATTCTTGATGAGCATAAGTACAAAAATTTTGCAACAAGATACTAACAAGCTGAATTCTACAACATGTTAAATAGGTCATCCATCATGATCGAGTGAAATTTATCCCCAGTGTGCAAGGATGGCTGAACATAGCAAATCAGTAACTGACAGAATGAAGGACAAAAACCATATGATCATCTCAATAGATGCAAAAAAATCATTTCACAAAATTCAGCATCTTTTTATGATTAAAAACTAACCAAATTAGGTCCAAAAGGAAGGTACCTCAGCACAATAAAGGCCATATAAGAGACACCCACAACAAACCTTATACTTATTAGTGAAAAATGGAAAGCCTTTCCTCCAAGATCTGGAACACTCTTACCACTTCTGCATAGTATTGGAAATCATCGCAAGAGCAGTCAGGCCATAGAAATAAATAAAAGGCATCCAAATAGGACTGGAAGAAGTGAAATAGTTTCTGTTTGCTGATGACGTGATCTTATATATAGAAAACCCTAGAGACTCCATCAAAAAATTGTGAGGATTAATAAATACAGTAAAAGTTGCAGGATACAAAATCAACACACAAAAATTAGTAGTATTCTATATACTAACAGAAAACTACCTGAAAAAGAAATCAAGAAAACAGTCTCATTTACCATAGCTACCCCCCACAAAAAAAAAACCAAAATTCTTAGGAATAAATTTAACTGGGGAAGTAAAAGACCTGTACACTGAAAACTAGATGAAATAAATTGACACAATAAATATAAAGGTATCCTGTGTTCATGGCGTAGAAGAATTAGTATTGTTAAAATGTCCATGCTACCCAAAACAGTCTACAGGTTCATTGCTATCCCTATCAAAATTCCAATGTCATTTTTCACAGAAGTAGAAAAAAAATCCTCAAATTCATATGGAACCACAAAAACACCGAAAAGAAAAAAAAAATAAAGCAATCGTGAGCAAAAAGAACAAAGCTGTTCAGGCAGTGTGATGCCTCCAGCTTTGCAGTATTTCAGACTGTACTGCAAAGGAATGGCCATTGGTCAACTGGCAAAGGAATGTTATGGTCCTGGCATAAAAATAGGCACATTGATGAATGGAACAGAATACATTATGATTATTGACTTGATTATGATTAACCAATTATGGTTAATTGATGTTTAATAAAGGTGCTAAGAATACACAATGGGAAAAAGTCTCTTCAATAAATGGTATAGGGAAAACTGGATGTCCATATGCAGAAAAATGAAATTTGACCTTTATCTCACACCATATACAAAAACCAACTCCAAATATATTAAATAAACTTAAGACCAGAAACTGTAAAACTAGTGGAAGAAAACATAAGGGGACGACTACATGACATTGGTTTGGGCAATGAGTTTTTGGATTGGACCCTAAAAGTACAGGCAACAAAAATAAAAGTGGACAAATGGGATTACATCAAACAAAGAAGCCTCTGCACGGCAAAGGAAACAAAAGTGTGAAGAGACAACCTAGAAATTGAGAGAAAATATTTGCAAGCTATACATTAGAAAAGGCGTTAATATACAAGAAATGCAAACAGCTGTGTAAGAATAGCCCATTTATCAATGGGCCAAGGACGTGAATAGACATTTCTCAAAAGAAGACATGCAAATTGTAAGCAGGTACATGAAAAAATGCTCAACATTACTAATCCTTAGGGAAATGAAAATTAAAAGCACAATGAGATGTCATTTTATGCCTGTCAGATGACTGTTATCAAAAAGATAAAGGAAGGCTCACTTTGGCAGCACAAAAACTAAAATTGGAATGATACAGAGAAGATTAGCATGGCCCCAGTGCAAGGATGACATGCAAATTCGTGAAGTATTCCATATTTTAAAAAGAAAAAAAAGATAAGAAGTGTTGGTGAGGATGTGGAGATAGTATAATTTAGTACAGCCATTACGGAAAACTGTAAGTTCTTCAAAAAACTAAAAATAGAATTACCATATGATCCAACAGTCCTTGTTCCATATTTACACAAAAGATTTGAAACCAGTTTGTTGAAGAGATGTTTGCACTCCTGTGTTCAGTGCAGCACTATTTACAGTAGCCACATTACGGAATCAGCCTAAGCGTCCATCAGCAGATGAATGACTAAAGAAAGTGTATTTTATACAGTTGACCCTTGAACAACATAGGTTGGAACTGCTCAGGTCCACTTATCTGTGGACTGTCTTCCACCTCTGCCACCCCTTAGACAGCAGGACCAACCCCTCCTCTTCATCCTCCTCAACGTGAAGACAAGGATGAAAACCTTTATGAGGACCGACTCCACTTAATGAACAGTGAATATATTCATTTTATTTTCTCTAGCTTTATTGTAAGAATACAGTACATAATACATAAAATATACAATATATGTGTGAATTGACTGTGCAGTTATTGGTGAGGCTTCTAGTCCACAGAAGGCTATTAATAGTTAAGTTATGGAGAAATCAAGTTATACACAGATATCGGCGGACTGCACAGGAAGTTGACACCACTAACACAATGTATTCAGCCTTAAAAAGGCAGGAAATTTTGTCATTTGTAACAACATGGGTGAAACTGGAGAACATGGTGCTAAAAAAGGAACAGAAAGACAAATACCTAATGTTTTCACATTTCATATGTGACATCTAAAACTACTGAACTCCGAAGCACAGGGTAGTGGTTATGGAGGCTGGGGTGGGGAAAATGGTGAGGGCCAAAGAGTGCAAAATCACAGACGGGAGTAACACTTTTTTTTTCTTTTTTTTTGAGATCTATTGCACAGCATGGTGAATATGGTTAATAATAGTGTATTGCACAGTTTTAAATTACTGAGAGTAAATTTAAATATTCTCACAGAAAATAAGTATTTGAAATGATGGCTGTATTAGCTTGATGTAATTATTTCACATTGTATTCATAAATCATAACATCATTCTGTTCTCCATAAATATATAGTTATAACTTGTCAATTTAAAATAAAATAAAAAATTTTAAATTGTTATTGACATGAGTTACAACTGTCAATCATCCTAGTCCATAACATTTTTTCACTATATGGTACAAAAGTGAAAATCTTCAGAGAGAAGAAAAGATGCTAAGAGAAGTAGTAATTTCCTAGCAAAGAAGAGTGTGACTGCATCAAAATATTTAATTATATTAAAAACCATATTTTAAAAAGAAATTCTCTTTTCTCAACGAAGTAAGTCTTTAATGTTAACTTATTGTATTCATGTGATGAGAAGTTTGCCACCATCTTAACAGTGCTTTTGTAACATATTTGTTTCCGATTTTTTTTCTGGTTCTTAGGAGGAAGCACGAAAACATTTTGATTGTCCAGTTCTGGAGGGAATGGAACTTGAAAATCAAGGTGGTATGGGTACTGAGCTCAACCATTGGGAGAAAAGGTTATTAGAGGTCAGTTTGTTTTTAAATTTTACTAGACTTTATTTAATGAAAATAATTCATAATTATGGTAAAAGTTATTCAAACAGGTTATAAACTGAAAAATGTTTAGGTCTCTTTACCCCTTCAGCTGTCCAGATGCACTTTCCAGGTATAATCACTCTTTACATTTTTTGTATATACTTTCATAAATGTTATGTATGTATGTGCAAACACATGCAGAATTGTTTATTTTTTAATGGGTTCACATATTTATGCAACTTTTTCACTTTTTCCAAGGCACTATAGGTGCTTCTGCTATAATGCAATGTATGCTTTCCTGAAAAACCTTTTTCTTCAAAATTGGACATGAAAAATAACAAGACTTGTAGGAAAAACAAGTAAACAGATCAATAACAGCAACAAATAAGTCATGTGGAACTCTGAGCTCAGTTTTAAAAAGACATTAGATTTTCAATAAATGAAGTCCTGTATCTACTCTAGTATTTTTTTAATTAAAATTTTTATATTTTTTAGAGACAGGGCCTCACTGTGTCATCCAGGCTGGAGTGCTGCAGCTGTTCACATGTACGATCATAGCACACTACAGCCTCGGACTCTTTTGGGCTCAAGCAGTCCTCCTGCCTCAGCCTCCCAAGTAGCTGGGACCACAGGCACACACCACTGCACCCAGCCTGCTCTAGTCTGTGTGTCTCTTTCTCTTTCTTTCTCTCTCTTTTCCTTCCTTCCCTCCCTTCCTTTCTTCCTTCCTTCCTTCCTTCCCTCCCCTTTCTTTCCTTTTCCTTTTCTTTTTCTCTTTCCTTTTCCTTTTCTTTTTCCTTTCTTTCCTTTCTTCTCTTTCTTTCTGTCTTACTTCACTTGTCCAGGCTAGAGTACAGTGGCATGATTTCAGTTCACTGCAGCCTCAACAGCCTGGGCTCAAATGGTTCTCCCACCTCAGCCTCCTGGGTAGCTAGGAATACAGGCATGTGCCACCACACCCAGCTAATTTTCTTTTTGTACTTTCAGTAGAGATGGTTTCACCATGTTGCCCAGGCTGACCCCAAACTCATGGACTCAAGCAGTTCACCCGCCTCAGCGGCCCGAAGTGTGGGGTTAGAGGCGTGCACGTCCGTGCCTGGCTACTCTAGCATTTCTTTACCTTCAGCATCAGCAGTAATAATAACCCATGGTAGCTGCATGGGGGATTGTAAATCTGCGTATTGAGGATGGGGTAAAATGTACATAGACTTGTGAGAATCATACAGTAAACATTTGCACGCAGAGTCGCTGGCTACACCGAGCAACACGTTGTACACAGTACAGCATTTTTGTATTGCTGTGTTTGGCTATCTTAGTATACTTTGTGTTTAGGCTTCATCACAAAATAGTCACATGCAGGGAAAATCAACGAACCAACGTGATTCCATGTTATATTGATGCCATTCCCTTATTTACTAATTTCACGTGAGCTCATTCACATGCAGAAACACATGCTTTCACAGAATAAACTGTATTCTTGGATCTACTCGTTTTTTCTATATGAATGTAGCATAACAGTTCTGTTAATGAACAATTATGGTTTAAATTTTGTATTTTAGAAAATGTAATGAGCAACTTATTTATATCTGTGATACCCCAGGATGGGGTTTCAGTTGGTGTTTTTAGGTTCAACTAAGCAGTCAAACCCACAGGACCTAATCAAGCCATGTTGAGAAAAGATTCCCTTAGCGAAGGATATTAGAAGGAACACCCAGCCCGCCAGCACGGTGGAGCCAGGCGTTCCTCTTGTGCTCCACATGGCAGTGGAGGGGCTGTCGTCTGTGCCTCTTCCCCTCCCCGTGCAGCTCAAGACCACAATAGACAGATGGGAGGACCAGCCTGGCTGAGAAAGATCATGTCCAAATAAGAACCAGTATCTTTTTATTTTTAGAGATCTGCTTAAATAGATAGTTGCAGCTTATATACATCATGCCTAAAGTTAATAAAATTATGGAAGGAATGAAATGAATGCTTGTGATTACTGTCAAAGTAACAATGATGGAAACTTACAGAAGACACGCACATTTCTTCTTTCCATGGGAAATTTGGCTTTTTTTTTTTCCTTAAGAAATTTTCTCAAGTGACTCCCTTAAGAAAGCTGAAGATTGGCCAGAAATGAAAGTTTGTGCCTTTCAGCAGAAGCTCTGAGAGTAGTAATGACATCAATTTCTCTCAAATCAATTTTGTGTCCTTGAACTATTTTTTTTTTTAAAGCATGGTATCACAGTACTTGAGATGGCCATCTGGTGTGCAATGGAAAGATTTAAAGAATACTCAGAACTGTCCAAAGATGAAATAAGCTCCGTCAGAGGCAGTGAAGTCCTCATCATTAGGTGACCTCCTGATAGGAATTGTATGATATGAATTAAAATTTTGGGTAGATGGTAGAGCTTGATGATGTTTTAGACCTTTCAAGGAAGTCCATTTACCCCGTGACTCTGTCACACTTGTTTTCATGTTAGCACATGTTTCTGTGATCACAGAGTTGAAGGTTATGAAAACATTTTCAGTGTCATTCAGACAGCGGTTCTCCCTGACCCAAAATTATCTGTGCGTTTGCCTCATTCACCCACTTTGCTTACCTGGAGAGTATAATATTTCTGTAGTGTTTCTGTTTCCATATAGATTTATCTTGATTCATCACAGAGTTCTAAATGCCAGTTGCCTGCCATTCCAAGGGAATCGTACACAGTGGAAACACTTAGGGCAGAAAGTAGATTTCACTTCAAGGTTCGGTCTAGTCATTTTAAAAGTTTATGTATTTCACCACTTTTAAATGAATGTCTTGTCAGCCTCTCACAGTTGGAATATTTTAAATATATATATCAGAGGAATTACAGAAAGTATTAGGAGTTGCAGAGAATCTCGTTTTCCAGTTAAACTCTGTTGGTGATTTTCAGAACGAAGCGATGACTGGTTCTCACACTCAGAATCGAGTACTCTCTCGGATCACTCTGGCGTTAATGGAGGACACTGGGTAAGACAGCTGTGACAATGGGATATGAATTGTTTATTAAAATGAAATTAATACTGAGCTCATAGCTTAAGAAAATGTTGACATTTTATGCTGAAGCAAAATATACTTATTAATTATTTGAATCTTGTACAGTTAGCTGTCCATTATTCATACCAACTCCATTCATTCATTCAATAAATACTTTTGTTGGTTGTTTGTTTTAAAATAGGATCTCACTCCTGTTGCGCAGGGTAGAGTGCAGTGCCAGTCTGGACTCACTAATCCTGGACTTCCCGGGCTCAAGCAATCCTCCCACCTCAGCTTCCTGAGTAGCTGGGACTACAGGCACGTGCCACTGTGCCTGGCTAATTTTTTGTATTTTAAATAGAGATGGGGTTTTGTCATGTTGCCCAGGTTGTTCACAAACTTCTGGGCTCAAATGATCCACCCACCTTGACCTCTCCCAAAGTGCTGGGATTACAGGCCTGAGCCACCTCACCTGGCCACAATAAATGTTTGAGGCCCTGAGACATAGTACTAATTAGGACAAAATCCCTGATATTATTTGTTTTCGAATAAGCAGAGGCTGAGCCAATATCAAGAAAAGACCAAATAATTTTTAAATTACTTTTTTTTTTTTTAAAATAAAACAGTGGAACTTTCAGGTGAAGCCATGAAATACTGTTTAGTTTATTTTTTTAAGTAGAGACAAGGTCTCACTATATTGCCCAGGCTGGTCCCAAACTCCTGGGCTCAAGCAAGCCTCCTGCCTTGGCCTCCCAAAGTGCTAGGATTACAGGAATGAGCCACCATGCCTGGCAGAAATACTGTTTTTACATGAAATCTTTTATACAACCCCTACATATCAAAAAAAATTAAAGCTGCTTTAGTAGAAGCATTGTTACCTCTTACTCTTTCTAAGACAGTCTGAGAGAAAATTAGAAAATTGAATCAAATTTGAAAATTAATGGCAGAGGTGCCATTAAAACCATGAAAATTGTTGACACTACCTTCACTGTTGAGAGGTCAAAGAGGTGTAAGGATTTAAACATATAGAGGTTATTCTTTTTTTTTTTTTTTTTTTGAGACGGAGTCTTGCTTTATCACCCAGGCTGGAGTGCAGTGATGTGATCTTGGCTCACTGCAACCTCCACCTCTCAGGGTCAAGCGATTCTCCTGCCTCAGCCTCCTGAGTAGCTGGGACTACAGGTGTGCATCACCACACCCGGCTAATTTTTATATTTTTAGTATAGATGGGGTTTCGCCATGTTGGCCAGGCTGGTCTGGAACTCCTGACCTCGGGTGATCTGCCCACAGTGCTGGGATTATAGGCATGAGCCACCGTGCCCAGCATATCTCATTGAGTTTTATGAGACTTAAATGAGTTAATATTTGTAAAGCCCTTTTGTACAGTGCTTGGCACACTGTAAGTGCCAACTAAGTGTGAGCATTATACAAAAAACCGAGCTAAAGACTCATGAAACAAGACTTACTCTTGCTGCCTCAGTGCAGTCCTTTATCGTATTGAGTTTTTAAAGAGAGAGAAATGTTAATCAAGATCTGCTAAGTGGATTTCACAACTCACTAATACTACTCAGAAACCCCTGTTTCTAAAGCCCCCTCTACTCCCTCACTAGTGCTCATTCTTCTGAGTTTAGCTAAAGTTGCTTCCTCAGAAAAACCTTTCCGAATTCTTCAGACTAACTTAGGTTTTTCTGTTACTATGTTCCTGTTAGCATCATATACTTCTCCTTTGGAATACTCATCACACTTCAAATGTTTTGTTTTAGTATCTGTCTTCTCTACTAGATCATGATCTTCATGAGAGCAGTTTCTGTGTTTACTACTGTAGCCTTCATTTAACAAAGTGCCTACCATGTGACAAATGCTTAATAACTGTTGACTGCTAATACGGAAAGAGCTGCAAAGAAACGGTTATCAAGAGGGTCTCATGATGTGTAGCTGGAGTGCCCACCTGGTGATGGAATAACAGCGCTGATAGGATATTCTGCGCTCACCAACATGCACCTTCACAAAGGAGTCTACTTACTCTACACTTTATTCATAGGGCTAAGGGCTTCTGAGCCTGAGCACCTGCTAAAATAATTGTTAGTAGACAGCACTAGGGGCACTGTCACTGTCTGGACAGTTTGACCTTGCTGTGACACCAAGGTAGCTGGGAATGTAACTCACATTGTAGTTGCAGAAGTTGCAGGCATTTTGGCTTTGGAGCGCTGCGACTCCTTCAGCTTCTCTCTGAGTGAGAGCTTTGTTCTTTGACCGGAGAGAAGTTTTGGAAGATGCTACATTACATATTTGTTTGATTTTGTAGTAAGGTGATATAAGTGGAGGGGATAATTCTTATCTCCCCAACTTTTGAGCCTATTTTTTTTTCAATATTATTGTTTTTTATTACATTTTTTATTATAGAGGTGGGGTTTCACCACGTTGCCCAGGCTGGTCTCAAACTCCTGAGCTAAAGTGATCCACCCACCTTGGCCTCACTAAGTGCTGGGATTACAGGCATGAGCCACTGCGCCCAGCCCTGAGCCTATGTTTTTATTTGCTGTTTTGATAATGCTAAAGGAACAAAATATAATACATATAGGTAAGAGACTACTTTGTATAATTTTATAATTTTTGCAAGCTAATCTTGTCTCTGAAAATAAATACAAACTAAAACAAACTGATTGCCTTCGATTAAATTTGTCTGGAAACTCAGTCAGTACTTTCTTTTTTCTGTTGTTAGAACTTTTTCTTTTGAGACAAGGTCTCACTCTATTTCCTGGGCTGGAGTGCCGTGGC
The DNA here is from genome assembly GCF_003255815.1 of Theropithecus gelada. Lineage (NCBI taxonomy): Eukaryota > Metazoa > Chordata > Mammalia > Primates > Cercopithecidae > Theropithecus > Theropithecus gelada. The sequence continues at coordinate 194,084,519 of NC_037669.1, forward strand.
ATGATCCTGGGCGGAGGTGATCCTGCCACCTCAGCCTCCCAGGTAGCTGAGACTGTAAGTACACACCACCGCACACCTGGCTAACTTTTTGTATTTTTAGTAGAGACAGGGTCTCACCATGTTGGCCAGGCTGGTCTCGAACTCCCAACCTCAAGTGATCCAACCACCTCAGCCTCCCAAAGTGCTGGGGTTACAAGTGTGAGTCACCGCACCCAGCTAGGACATTTAAAAAGTATTGGACATAGGCTGGGCACAGTGGGTCATACCTGTAATCTCAGTGCTTTGGGAGGCCAAGGCGGGTGGATCACCTGAGGTCAGGAGTTCAAGACCAGTGTGGCAAACATGGTGAAACCCCGTCTCTACTAAAAATGCAAAAATTAACCAGACATGGTGGTGGGTGCCTGTAGTCCCAGCTACTCAGGAGGCTGAGGCAGGAGAATCACCTGAACCCAAGAGGCAGAGCTTCCGGCGAGCCGGGATCGTGCCACTGTACTCCAGCCTGGGTGACAGAGCAAGACCCTGTCTCAAAGTAAAATAAAGTGAAAATTACAATAGAAACGTGTTTTGTTGTGTTATGTAAAAATGTAAAAGTATTTAATACCTCATCATAAGCCTGGTTATTGAATCCCTGTGTAGCAGTCCCTGCTCTGCAAGAATCATCACTTATGGTGGTGGCCTCCAAAGTCTTTCTCAAGGTCCTAAGGTGCTCGCTGTTGAGATTCTCAGTTGTTATGCTAGAGTTGTTTTTAAAAGGACAGCAATAAAAGTTGCTTTGTTTTTTATTCCACAGCTGGTATAAAGCAAATTACAGCATGGCTGAGAAGTTAGACTGGGGCCGAGGAATGGGCTGTGACTTTGTCAGGAAGAGCTGTAAATTCTGGATTGATCAGCAGAGACAAAAGTAAGAATGCATTTCCTCACAGTGTCATTGATTACACAGTTCCTTTCTGATTTTATGCTTTATCCCAAGCCTAAAATGCTAACTATTTTCAAAATGTAGTCTGAGCAGTTCAATTTTACAATATATAGAAAACCACCTGTAGATGGTTGGTAGTAAGATTGTAAGAAGTAGCTGAGTATTGTTTTTAATCATATACTAAAGAGATCCACAGTGAGGGGCCCAGAGCCATGAACGTTTCTGTTCAGCTTATTATAACTCATAAATATATATATTTTACAAACCTTTTGTTTCCTCTGTCGTTTGTGTTGTTTTCTTCAGAGAATGCACCTGTAAGTATAGATGCAAATATTGATTCAGTATCAAAAAAAGGCACTTTTGAATAGGAATTTCCAAATCCAGATGCGTATCATAATCACCTAGCAAGCTTTTAAAAAATACAGAGTAAGTTTGACATCTATCTGTATATCATCTATACAGACATATATCATACATACATACAATACAGACATATATCAGACATATATACAATACAGACATATACATATATACAATACAGACGTATACATATATTCAATAAGACATATATCAGACATATATACAATACAGTTGTTCTTTGGTAACCATGGAGGATTGCTTCCAGGACTCCACAGATAACAAAATCCATAGATGCTTACATAAAAGTTCCTTATATAAAATGGAATAGTATTTGCATATAACCTGTGTATGTCCTCCTGTATACTTTAAATTACCTCTAGGTTATTTATAATACATAATACAATATAAATGCTATGGGAATAGTTGTTATACTGTATTGTTTAGGGAAAAATGACAAGGAAAAAAGTGCCCATGTTCAGTACAGATGCAAACATCCTTTTTTCCCTGAATTTTTCTTTTCTTTTTTTTAAATTTTGAGACAGAGTCTCACTCTGTTGCCCAGGCTGGAGTGCAGTGGCGCAATCTCAGCTCACTGCCACCTCTACCTACCAGGTTCAAGCGATTCTCGTGCCTCAGCCTCTTGAATAGCTGTGATTATAGGCGTGCGCCACCACTCCTGGCTAATTTTTGTATTTTTAGTAGAGACGGGATTTTGCCATCTTGGCCAGGCTGGCTCACGCCTGTAATCCCAGCACTTTGGGAGGCCGAGCCGGGTGGGTCACTTGAGATGAGGAGTTCAAGACCAGCCTGGCCAACATGGTGAAGCCCCATCTCTACTAAAAATATAAAAATTAGCCAGGTATGGTGGCGGCGCCTGTAACCCCAGCTACTCAGGAGGCTGAGGCAGGGAACAGCTTGAATCCAGGAGGCAGAGGTTGCAGTGAGCCGAGATCGCACCATTGTACTCCAGCCTAGGTGACAAAGTGAGGCTCTATCTCAAAAAAGACAAAACAACAACAACAACAAAAATGTTATGTGAATGAATTCATATTGTATGTGAACTTTTGGGCATGGCTTTTTTTACTCAGCATAATTCTCTGGAAATTCATCCAGGTTGTTGTATATATCAATAATTTGACTTTTTGTGGCTGATTAATATTTCGCAGTGTGATATACCACAGTTTGTTTAAACATTCACACTTTGAAGGACATCTGGATTGTTTCCAGTTTTGGGCTATTATGAATGAAGTTGCTATAAACATCTATGTACAGGTTTGTGTGTGAACATATATCTTTATTTTTCCAGAAAAAGTGCCAGGAATGCAGTTGCTGGCTCATTAAGTAATTGCAAGTTTAGTTTTGTAAGAAACTGCCAAACTTTTTAATTCCTAGCAGTGACGTGTAAGTGATATAGTTTCTCCACGTTTGCCAGCATTTGGCGTTGTCATGATTTTTTGTTTAATCCATTCTGATAGGAGTGTAGTGATATTTTATTTTGGTTTTAATTTGTGTTTCCCTAATGTCTAATGATGTTGAACCGCTTTTCATGTGCTTACTCGCTAATTATATATCCTCTTTGGCAAACTGTCTCTTCATCTTTTTTTTTTTTATTTTTGAGACAGAGTTTCGCTCTGTTGCCCAGGCTGGAGTGCAGTGGTACAATCTTGGCTCACTGTAACCTCTGCCTCCTGGGTTCAAGCGATTCTTCTGCCTCAGCCTCCAGAGTAGCTGGGACTACAGGCACATGCCACTATGTCCGGCTAATTTTTGTATTTTTAGTAGAGATGGAGTTTTACCATGTTGGCCAGGCTGGTCTCAAACTCCTGACCTCGTGATCCACCCACCTCAGCCTCTGAAAGTGCTAGGATTATAGGCATGAGCCACCACACCCAGCCTCTTCATCTCTTAAGCCAATTTTCTAATTGGATTGTTTTTTACTGTTGAGTTTTGAGAGTTCTTCATGTATTCTGGGTAGTAGTCCTTTGTCAGATATGTGGTTTGCAAATATTTTCTCCCAGTTCATAGCTTGTCTTTTTATCCTTTTAACAGGGGCTTTTGTAGGGCAAATGGTTTTAGTTTTGACGAAGTCCAGAATTTCAGTTTGTCCTCTTATTGTGTCTTTGACGTCAAGTCTAAGAAGTCTTTGCCAAGCTCTAGATCTTGAAAGTTTTCTTACGTTTTTTTCAAAAGTTTTATAGTTTTACACTTTACATTTAAGTCCATGATTCATTTGACTTACGTTTTGTATAAGGTGGGAGACTTAGATCAAGGTTTGTTTTTTTGTATACAGATGGGCAATTGCTTTAGCACCATTTGTTGGAAAGGCTGTCTTTCCTTCATGGAATTGCTTTCGTGCCTTTGGCAGAAACAATCAGTTGGGTGTATCTGTTTCTGTTTCTGGGTTTTCCGTTCTGTTCCAGTGATCCCCGTGTTTGTGCCTCCACCAGTAACACACAGCCCTTAATTACTATAATTATTTAGTAAGTCTTGAAATTGGGTAGACTGCTTCTTTCCACTTTATTTTAAAATTGTTGGGCCGGGCGCGGTGGCTCAAGCCTGTAATCCCAGCACTTTGGGAGGCCGAGACGGGCGGATCACGAGGTCAGGAGATCGAGACCATCCTGGCTAACACGGTGAAACCCCGTCTCTATTAAGAAATACAAAAAACTAGCCGGGTGAGGTGGCAGGCGCCTGTAGTCCCAGCTACTCGGGAGGCTGAGGCCGGAGAATGGCGTGAACCCGGGAGGCGGAGCTTGCAGTGAGCTGAGATCTGGCCACTGCACTCCAGCCTGGGCGACAGAGCGAGACTCCGTCTCAAAAAAAAAAAAAAAAATTGTTCTGGCTGTTTTGGTTCCTTTGCATTTCCATATACATTTTACAATAATCTTGTCTGTATCTGCCAAAAAACTTGCAGGGATTTTGCTAGGAGCTGCATTAACCCTGTGTGTCAATTTGAGGAGAATTGACATTTTTACTGTGTTGAGTTTTCCAATCCATAAACATGGGAGAAAACATTCAGTCTTTCATTATTAAATGTAATGTTAGCTGCAGATTTGTATACATGTTCTTTATACATGTTTTTATACATGTTCTTTATCTTTTATACATGTTTTATACATGTTAAGAAAGTAGCTCTCTATTCCTATGTGTCTGAGAGCTTTAATCGTGAATGGATATTGCCTTCTGTCAAATGCTTTTTCTACTTTAGCTGATATGCATAATCATGTGATTTTTTTCGCCTGTTAATATGGTGGATTTCATTGGTTGATTTTCAAATATTAAATCACCCTTGCATTCCTGGAGTAAACCCCACTTGGTCATGGCATATAATTATTTCTATATGTTGCTGAATTCTATGGACTATTATTTTGTTGTGGATTTTGGTTTCTGTATTTGTGATGAATACAGATCTGGAGTTTTCTCTTTTTTCCCCAATTATTTTCCCTTTAATTAATCAGTATGGCTCTCAGAACAATTATGTCAGTTAAACTTGATCTTTTTCAAATCTGACACATTTTGAAAAACAGATATATCCTTCCAGTAAGAGAGATTTAAAAAATAATAGAAGAAAAGTTATGAAATACATAATAATTATTACTAAATGAGCAAATAATGGGCTCCCCTGTCATACTTAATATTGGCTTAATTTAAATTATTATTTATGGCCAGACATGGTGGCTCACACTTGTAATCCTAGCACTTTGGGAGGCTGAGGCAGGCTGATTGCTTGAGCCCAGGAGTTCAAGACTAGCCTGGACAACATGGCGAAAGCCCATCTCTACAAAAATGTACAAAAATGAGGTGGGTGTGGTGGCACATGCCTGTAGTCCCAGCTACTCAGGAGACTGAAGCAGGAGGATCACTGGAGCCCAGAAGCTTGAGGCTGCAGTGAGCTATGACTATACCACAGCACTCCATCCTGGGCAGCAGAGTAAGACCCCATCTCTAAATAAATAAATACATGATTTGTGTCATACTCTGAAGTAATAAATCCTAGGATATAATGAGGTGTTTATCATGCTTTATTTTTATTTTGACTTAGTTCAAAATATTTTTCTCTTTCTTTTAATTCAAAACTCTTGTGTCACTTCAAGTTCAAAATATTTTTAACTTTCTCTTAAGATTTCTTCTTTGACCACTGTATTATTTAAAAGTGCTTTGTTTAATTTCCAGCTATTTTGAGATGTTCCAGCTATCTTTCTGTTATTGATTTCTAGTTTAATTCCATTATTGTAAGAAAGCAAACCTTTTTCCTCAGCCTTTCGAGTAGCTGGGACTACAGGCGCACACCACCACACCTAGCTAAATTTTTATATTTTTGTAGAGACAGGGTTTCACTGTATTGCTCAGGCTAGTCTTGAACTCCTGGGCTCTAGCAGTCTGCCCACCTCTGCCTCCCAAAGTGCTGGGATTACAGTCGTGAGCCACTGTGCCCGGCCTATTTTTCTGTTCTTAATCTCGATTTTTGAGATTATTGATTTGAGATATTTCCTGTTTCTAATGTAGCTGTTTGTTGCTATACATTTTCCTCTCAGCATTTCTTTAGCTTTGTCTCACAAATTTCAATGTGTTTTTATTTTCATTTAGTTCAATGTATTTTTAAAAATTTTTCTTTGAGATTCTTCTTTGACCCATGGATTATGTAGAATTGTGTTGTTTGGTATACAAGTATTTGGACATTTTTCTGTTATTTTTTGTTGTTGAATTGTAGTTGGAGAATATATGCTGTATGATTTGAGTTATTTTAAATTTGTTCAGGTTTGTTTTATGGCCCAACATATGGTCTTATCTTGATATATGTTTTTTTATTTTTTTTATTTTTTTGAGATGGAGTTTCACTCTACCACCCAGGCTGGAGTGCAGTGGTATGATCTTGGCTCACTGCAGCCTCTGGTGCTGAGTTCAAGCTCTTCTCCTGCCTCAGCCTTCCAAGTAGCTGGGACTACCGGCGCCCGCCACCACGCCCGGCTAAGTTTTTGTATTTTTAGTAGAGATGGGGTTTCATCCTGTTTACCAGGCTGGTCTTGAACTCCTGACCACAGCTGATCCACCTGCCTTGGCTTCTTCCCAAAGTGTTGGGATTACGGGCGTGAGCCACCACGCCCAGCCAATCTTATACACGTTTCATGGGCACTTGAAAAGAACATACATTCTGACGCTGGGTGGAGTGTCGTGTAAATGTCAGTTACATCCTGTTGGTTGATGGTGTTAAGTCCTTGACGTTGGGTGGAGTGTTGTGTAAATGTCAGTTACATCCTGTTGGTTGATGATGTTAAGTCCTTCTGTATCCTTGCTGATTTCCTGCCTAGTTGGTCTATCAGTTGTTGAGAGAATTCACCACCACGTCAGTCTTCGAGTCCTGAAGTCCTTAACTAGTGTGAGTTCTCTCTACCCTTCAGAGTCTTCTTTTATTTCTTTAATTTACAGTGACTGGGTGTTTAGTTGTACTCAGAGGGAGGAATAGGAAAAGCCTCTTCTCTAGTCCATCTTCCAGGAATTCAGTGACTGGGTTTTAGTTGTACTCAGAGGGAGGAATGGGGAAAAGCCTCCTCTCTAGTCCATCTTCCAGGAATTCAGTGACTGGGTTTTAGTTGTACTCAGAGGGAGGAATGGGGAAAAGCCTCTTCTCTAGTCCATCTTCCAGGAATTCAGTGACTGGGTTTTAGTTGTACTCAGAGGGAGGAATAGGAAAAGCCTCTTCTCTAGTCCATCTTCCCGGAATTAGAAGTGGTACTTACATTTCTCTTTCTATATTTAAAAAAATTTCCCCTGGTGGGTCAGGTATGGTGTGGTGGCTCACACCTGTAATCCCAGCACTTTGGGAAGAGGGAAGATTGCTTGAGCCCAGGAGTTTGAGACCATGTTGCTTAGGCAACATGACCCTATCTCTACAAAGTAAAAAAATTAGGCTGGCATGGTGGCATGGTGGCATGGCCCTGTAGTCCCAGCTCCTTGGGGGCTGTGGTGTGAGGATCCCTTGAGCCCAGGAGATCACAGCTGTGGTGAGCTATGATCATGCCACTGCAATCCAGTGTGGGTGACAGCAAGACCCTGTTGCAAAAAAAAAAAAAAAAAAAGAAAGAAAGAAAAGAAAATGTTATTCTCATCTTTTCTTACCTGCGTTAGGTCATAAAGCAATTTAAATCACTTGTGGTTTCTACTAAGGAGTCTGACCTCTGGGTTGTAACCCTAATGTGAAGATAATAGGCAGTAGCCAGAAGCACCGGCAGCCACTCTGAGGACAGCTTGTTAACCCTGCACTACAGCCTGATCTGCCAGTTAGGGGTTCTCAAATTTTGCTGCTTATGAAAATCATCTAGAGAACTTGAAAAACTCTCCATACCCAGGTTACAAGTTAAATCATGACTGTGCTAAGAGCCAGGCACTAGCGTTGTGTGAGTTTGTTTTACTAAATTCCCGAGTGATCTTACTGTGTAATGGAGTTTGGGAACCACTGTCCCGGTGTGTCAGAGGAAGTCTGTAATTCACACTGCAGCGGCAAGAGCTCAGGGAGGTTTTTGTTCACTTTTCTGTTAACAGTTGCAACTCTGTTTATTCCCCTTTTGATCCCAATTATAGCATCACCTAAGACCTGAAACAGAAGGGACTTCTACTTCTTTATTCTTAAAAACTAAAGCCGTGGGTCCCTTGAATTCTCTTCTATCCTTTGATTCATAAGCCAGTGCCAGCAAGGCTTTTTTTTTAAGGTCCAAATAGTAAATGTTTTAGGTTTTGAGGGTTGTTACAATCTGTGTCACAACTACTTACCTCTGCTTTTATACAGCAAGAGGCAAAACCAATGGGCATGGCCATGTTCCTGTCATCTTCCCCATCTCTACAAAAAGCAAGTGAGCATGGTGGCACATGCTTGTAGTCCCACTTGCTTGGGAGGCTGAGGTGGGAGGATTGCTTGAGCCCAGAAGATCAGGGCTGCGGTGAGCTATGGTTGTGCGGTTGTGTCACTGCACTCCAGCCTGGGCAACGAGACCCTGTTTTAAAAACAAAAAATCGACAAGAAAGAAAGCAGACTGTGGTCAGGATTTGACCCAAGAGTTGAGTTTGCTGACCCCTGTCATAATCATTCAAATGTCCCACTTGGGAGCATTGAAGTTCAGAATCATTCACAGGATAGAAGCCATCTTCCGGCAGCACAGACCCAGTCTGCCTGTGTGTATGTTAGGGGTTCCAGTGTCTGCCTGTGTGTATGTTAGGGGTTCCAGTGTCTGCCTGTGTGTATGTTAGGGGTTCCAGTGCGGCCGTTCTTGAGCACAGGGGCCGATGCCTAACTTCTGGGCTTCGTCAACTGTGACTCTTCTCCATTGTTGGGAAACCGGTGTGAGAAGGGGTTGGTTGAGTGAGCATAGGCAGAACCATACTTATTTGAATCACTTCAATGTACACATACTTAAAATAAGGTTCTTTCTATGTTTGAAGGAACTAAAACTGATAAACTACCCAACTCCTCTGCCTAGCTCATTTGATGTGAATATTGACTCTAGAGCTATACTGTCTAATGTGGTACCATTAGCCACATGGGGCTGAACTTATATTTAAGTTAGTTAAAGTTAAATACCATTTAAAATTTAGTTCCTCAGGGCCAGGCACGGTGGCCCATGACTGTAATCCCGGCAGTTTGGGAGGCTGAGGTGGGCAGATCACGAGGTTCAGAGATCGAGACCATCCTGGCTAACATGGTGAAACCCCGTCTCTACTAAAAATACAAAAATTAGCCAGGTGTAATTGTGGTGGCAGCGCCTGTAGTCCCAGCTACTCAGGAGGCTGAGGCAGGAGAATTGCTTGAACCTGGGAGGCGGAGCTTGCAGCGAACCGAGATTGCACCACTGCACTCCAGCCTGGCGACAGAGCAAGACTCCGCCTCAAAAAAAAAGAAAAAAAAAATTAGTTCTTCAGTTAACTAGTCACCTTTCAGGTGACATACATGATCGATGGCGACATCGGACAGCACAGATAGAGACTTTTTCTAGCTCTCTTGACAGTGCTTCTCTGGAATTTGTAAGCCATGAATCTTAGCTCTAACTTTGGAATGTTTAAAATCGCTAACTTTTAACTTCTTTTTTCTTCTTTATTCATTTAGCCAAAACTCATTTTATGTAATTTAAAGTAAATATAATATGCCTTTTGGTTTTAGACAAAAAACAGAAATGACTTTCATGGAATCAAGAAAGTCATTGGTTAAGAACTATTGGAATATGAACTTCCATATTCATTCGAAGCTTTATCATGAGAAGTTAAAATATTGCCTTATATGAAAATTTTATGAAAATGGTATAAACAGCAGAAATTACATTTATTGAGTAGCCTGCGTGTGCCAGGCACTGAGTGCTTTGCGATTGAAGCTCAGGAAAGTTAAGTAATTTCCACAGAAGTGTGGCTGGTGCTGGTGTTTGAACCCAGACCTGTGCGATTACTTCAAAACGTTTGCTTTCCTGTTACACTGTGCTGCTTCCAATTTGCTGAAGACTGTGGTAAGTATTTTGTATGTTTCATCTTAGGAAGCTGTAACTCCCTAAAGATGTATGCTGATACACTGTGTTCATTTAAATAAGACAATTCATCAATTTTCCTTAAAATAAGAAATATTTAATACAGGCTTTTTTTCCTTAAGAAATACGTGGAAGAAGAGAAAAATTGTCAATGATTCTATTACAATTTGGTAGACCAGTATTAATAGGATTTCTATTATTTAGGAATACTGAGATTTTGTTTATAAAATTGCTATTATGATATTAATATAATTTTTATATTGTAAATTGTCAATTTGATGACTGCTAAGAATTACAGGTTTGTTTGAAGGTTGTTTTTGCAAGACAGTGCAACAGATTCTAATATCTTTTAATAATTTACATGCCCTTTTTTCAAATTATATTTTCAAGATTACATTTAATGGAACAGAACAAGTTGGTAACAATTAGGAATATTCACATAATCTCTATTTTGCACAGGAAAATAAGATTGTCTGGTGAAGGTGGTCAATTAAACAAACTGTCAGATTATTGAATAGAGAAAATTTCACTCTTTGTAGCTGCAGGGCAGAGGGGACGTTACCTCCATCTCTTTCCGAGAATCCCATTTGTTAATTATGAAGGTTTGTGTTTTTAGGCCGGGATCTGGATTTCCACTTGTTGGCTGTTTAATGGACTTGCAATATTTTCTTTAAAGTTTGATACTGTGGCACTTCTCTTTGTTTGCAGGAGGCAGACACTGAGCCCTTACTGTGACACGCTCAGAAGTAACCCACTGCAGTTAACTTGCAGACAGGACCAGAGAGCAGTTGCAGTGTGTAATTTGCAGAAGTTCCCTAAACCTTTACCACAGGAATACCAGGTAAAACGGGTCTGGGGCACAGTTGTAGGAATCAGCTTTTCAAAAGTAGTCTCCATTTTAATTAAAAGAGTAAATTCTCGTAAGTTTCTTAATTTATAAGGCCCTGTTTGTTTTCCATAAGTTAGAAAAAAATGGAATAATGCTTCCATTTCTTTATAACTAATGTCCTAATTGATAGCACTTAGTTAAAATCTAGCAGTGTCTTACAATAATGGCAAGAAGAATTTGAATATTTGATCTGTTTTTACCTGTTTATGTTTTCTAATTATTTCCAAAATCTTGCTATTTAAATTCCTCTAATCTACACAGAAAAAAAATCTTTAAAGAAAATAACTTAAGTACTCTAATCCAATTAATTAGAAGACTTGGAAACTCTGCTTTGGAAAAGATTTGATTCATGGGATCCAAAAGATTAAGGAAATGGTCACACATATCTTGTCTGGATCTCTGATTTGACCTTTATGTTTCTTTTTATGTTTTATCTTTTTTTTTTTTTTTTTTTTTGAGACGGAGTCTCACTCTGTCGCCCAGGCTGGAGTGCAGTGGCATGATCGCAGCTCACTGCAGCCTCCCCTTCCCGGGTTCAAGTGATTCTCGTGCCTCAGCCTCCTGAGTAGCTGGGTTTACAGCTGCGAGCCACCATGCCTGGCTAATTTTCATATTTTTTAGTAGAGGTGGAGTTTTGCCATGTTGCCCAGGCTGGTCTCGAACTCCTGGCCTCAAGTGATCCATGTGCCTCGGCCTCCAAAAGCACTGGGATTACAGGTGTGAGCCAACATGTCTGGCTACTTTGTGTATTTCTAATAGAGACGGGGTTTCACCATGTTGGCCAGGCTGGTCTCGAACTCCTGACCTCATGTGATCCACCCACCTCGGCCTCGCAAAGTGTTGAGATTACAGGCGTGAGCCCCCGCGCTTTGCCATGACCTTTACATTTCTTGTTGCCAAAGCTATCTTTAAAAAGCCTCAACTGTACCTGCTATTTACAAAGGAACCTTTTGTCAGAAATGATGTCTCAGAAGCTAATTTAAAATAAAGCTGCTGAATTTTAAGCTTCCTACACATATTTATAAGCTCACTGAATGCTTCAGATACCATAAAATAGCAAATGTATTCATAGGCATAGTAATATAACTCAAAAATGTAACATCTTTAAAAATTTCTCTGGTGCATCCAGGGGTGAAAAAACACATAAAATTATTTTATTTTCATTTATTTATTTATTTTTGGAGATGGAGTCTTGCTGTCACCCAGGCTGGAGTGCAGTGGTATGATCTTGGCTCACTGCAACTTCTGCCTCCCAGGTTCAAGCAATTCTCCTGCCTCAGCTTCTCAAGTAGCTGGGACTACAGCTGTGCACCACCATGCCCAGCTAATTTTTGTATTATTATTATTTTTTTTTAGTAGAGATGGGGTTTCACTATATGTTGGCCAGGCTGGTCTTGAACTCCTGACCTCAGGTGATCCGCCCACCTTGGCCTCCCACAGTGCTGGGATTATAGGCGTGAGCCACCATGTCCGGCCATAAAATTACTATAAAAAAGAAAGGAACGGCCGGGCGCGGTGGCTCAAGCCTGTAATCCCAGCACTTTGGGAGGCCGAGACGGGCGGATCACGAGGTCAGGAGATCGAGACCATCCTGGCTGACACGGTGAAACCCTGTCTCTACTAAAAAAATACAAAAAACTAGCCGGGCGAGGTGGCGGGCGCCTGTAGTCCCAGCTACTCGGGAGGCTGAGGCAGGAGAATGGCGTGAACCCGGGAGGCGGAGCTTGCAGTGAGCTGAGATCCGGCCACTGCACTCCAGCCTGGGCGGCAGAGCGAGACTCTGTCTCAAAAAAAAAAAAAAAAAAAAGAAAGGAACAATAAATGTATCTGGTGCCTTGTACCTTTGGCATTCAAAGTATTTTTTATATATGATCTCATTTATTTTCTCAGATTTTAATTTTTTCAAGTTTGTCAAAACAACGTGTAAACTGCCTCCTAAAAACTCTTGAAAAATATATTTAAAATGTAACTTTATGCATTAGTTTTATATTTTGTCAACTCTTAAAACTTCTTTGTACTCAGTGTAATTAAAACTATTTCATTCGTTTAAAACATTAGTCTAATTGAACATTGTAATACATAACGTAAGACTCATTTACTTACCTTGTTTATTTGTAGAACTATAGCAACCTTAAATTACTCCTCTGGTGGTTTACTACTGTCTTCTTTATTTGGTGCAGTGGATGAAGAAAAGTACTTTAGTATCTTGTGTTATATGGCATTAGAGGGTTGCAAAATATTACCTGTGCACTTCCTCTTGTTTATACAGAATGTTTCTTTCTTGTCTTCCCAATATTTGTTTTGCAGTACTTTGATGAACTCAGTGGGATACCTGCAGAAGATTTGCCTTATTATGGTGGCTCCGTGGAAATTGCTGACTATTGCCCTTTCAGTCAGGAATTCAGTTGGCATTTAAGTGGTGAATATCAGCGCAGCTCAGATTGTAGAATATTGGAAAATCAACCAGGTTAGTCGGCTAGTGAAATGAAGTTTAATATACATATTAAAATTATATATCAGCAATATAGAATAGTGGTTAAGGGCACAGACCCTAGAGCAGAACGGTCTGAATTTGCTTTATAGTTCAGCTGCTATCCATATTTAAGAAGTGACTTAGCTTTTCTCTGCCTGTTTCTTCATCTGTACAATGGAGACAATACTTATAGAGTTGTGAGAATTAAATGAATTAATGTAGTAAGTGCTTGCAACTGTGCCTGACCTATCGAAGGGATTATTAGCGTATGCGTGCACACACTATATTTTAGTCATACCTTCTAGCTGCATGGCACTTTCCATTTGCAAACCACTTTCATTCTTACCATTTTATTCTTCTGAAAACATTATGAGAAACATAAGGAAGACATTACTGTATTTCCCAGATAAGCGGATAGATACTAAGTAATATAGTTAATTTGTGTCAGTGCAAGATCCTCCAATGCCAACCTCTTTTTATTAAAATACCTTAGATAAGCTGCGTTTATGTAAGTTAGAAGCAACATGTCACTCTTCAGATGTCAAAACAATGTTCTTGTCTCATGGCGAGTAAGATATGTTACCGTATTATTTGTTTCCTCTTAACACATATAAATGAACAAGCTATCAAAGGAATAAAGAATTGGATATTCTGCAATAAGTTACTGCTCATACTAATTACCTTTGTAAACAGAAATGTTCTCACATCTGATGTAAGAAAGGGCAGTAAGTAGTTTTTCTCTCTGTGTTCATCAGAAGTTTTAACCTAGTCTCCAAACCCCCACCCCCATTCCATACTTTATTACAGACTAAGGCATTTAAATTCTAAATTTTTGTATTCTTACCTTTTACTCTTAAACTTGGCAGATGTAACTGGATTCCTGCAGCGTTTTTCCCCATCACTCATCTATTTAATAAATGTCCTGCCCAGGCACAGTGGCTCATGCCTGTAATCGCAGCACTTTGGGAGGCCAAGGCAGGTGCATTGCTTGAGCTCAGGAGTTTGAGGCCAGCTGAGCAACATAGTGAAACCCTGTCTGTATCAAAAAATACAAAAAATTAGCCAGGTGTGATGGTGCACACCTGTGGTCCCAGCTATGCAGGAGGACAAGGCTGGAGGATTGCTTGAGTAGCCCAGGAGGTGGAGGTTGCAGTGAGCCGAGATCATGCCACTGCACTCCAGCCTGGGCAACACAGTGAGACCCCATCTCACATAAAAATACAGAATGAATAAATAAATAAATAAATAAATAAATAAATAAATAAATATCCTAACAACTTGTAACTACTCAGCAGTTCCGTATTAAAGCAAAAGAAATGCACAGATCTGTCGGCTATGGATTTGCCAGAGATGTACTATCACATGTTATTGTTTTAGAGGTGGAGTTGGCAAACTTTTTTTGTAACGGACAAAATTATAAATATTTGAGGCTTTGTGGGTCGTCAAGTCTCTGGCTTCCTGATTCAGCTCTTCACCTCTGCTGTTACAGTCTGAAAGCAGTGACAGACCATATGTAAATGAATGAATGTGTTAGGATTTGGCCTGAGGGTTATAGTTTGCTGAATTCTGTTTTTTTATTATTATTATTTTTTAGAGATGAAGTCTCACTCTGTCACCCAAGTTGGAGTGCAGTGGCACCATCATAGCTCACTGTAACCTGTAACTCCTGGGCTCAAGTGATTCTCCTGCCTCAGACTCCCCAGAGCCAGGACTACAGGTGTGCACGAGGCTTGCTGTGTTACCCAGACTGGCCTCAAACTCCTGGCCTCAGGCAGTCCTCCCTCCTTAGCCTCCCAAAGTGTTGAAATTATAGACTTGAGCCACCACGTCCAGCCCGGAACCCCATTTTAGACACTGATCACTATACTTTTCAAAGACTCTGATACTCAAAAGAAGTAAAGAATTCTGTTTTATTCTAATTTGCATTTTTTCTTAGCTTATATGTTAAGATTTATCAAAACTGACGTAAAACACTTATCTTTATAATATTTCAAAATGGGCTAATTGAACTTTCTACTTCCCAAAATAAAACTTATTGTGAAGAGTCTAAAGAGAGGAAATTATTGCTTGGGTTTAAGAGCTTTGTCCCTTTGTCCATTAGGTATTTAGAGGCCTTTCATTCCACCCTGTCCTCTCCAGGTTTGTGCTTAATGTGAGATTAGATCAGCATCTTACTAGGTTGGTGCAGGAGTAATTGTGGTTTTGCCATTAAAGTAATGCAAAAACCGCAGTTACTTCTGCACCAACCTAATATTTATGGACTTCCAGGAGGTGACACAAGTTGAAGATATAAAAAAGTTTTCAGAAGTTGCAACACCCCCCAAAAGTCTGCATTATAGAAATCACTTGGCCTCATCCTATCATGGGTCATTTGGAGGTGCCTCCTATTTAGACCACCAGTGAAGATGATTCTTATATTGGTGTCTCGTGATCTAGTGATTCTTAGTGCTAGTTCTTCTGTATATTTAACCTAGAAAACTTTGGGCCCAGTTTTATTCCCTTGTGTCTGATACAGTAGTTTTCTCCTGTTAATCATTAAGAACCTAGTGTGAGTTTGGAATCTTGTCTATCCTAATTTTTTAAATTTAAAATTTCCATGAAACATGTTTGATTTTTAAAGCAATTTTTAATCATAAAAATGGAATGCTTCAGTTTCTTGTTCTTTGAGCCAGAAGTCAATTTTTAAGGAGACTTTTCTTCTTTGCCTCAGAAATTTTTAAGAACTATGGCGCTGAAAAGTATGGACCTCATTCAGTTTGTCTAATTCAGAAATCAGCATTTGTTATGGAAAAGTGTGAGAGGAAGCTGAGTTACCCAGACTGGGGGAGCGGATGCTATCAGGTAAGCTTATGTTTGTTTTTAGTTATGCCAAATATTGTGTGATTTTATCTCTTTTATGGTTGTGTATTTTAAATTATACTTTCATATTTTTATGTAATTTACTGATCAATACTTTATCTTGTTTATGTAAATATTAGTTTAGATGCTTATGTTTTATGAAAATATTGTCATTTCTTTAGAAAAACTGCCTCTTAAAAATATGTATATAATTGCTGTAATGTTACTTCTGGGCATGTATTCTGAGGAAGTAATGGCAAATATGTACTTTTGTTCTTGAGCAAATATTACTTTGTAATGGAAAAAATGTACAATTTTATTTCAAAAGGTCTGAGGACTGCATGGGTTATAAGAATTAGTAAATCAGGCTGGACATGGTGGCTCACGCCTGTAATCCCAGCACTTTGGGAGGCTGAGCCAGGAGGATCGCTTGAGCCCAGAATTCGAGACCATCCTAGGCAACAAAGTGAGACCCTTTCTCTAAAAAAATAAAGAAAAAAGAATTAATATATCAGTTGCTGATTAATAATAGGGTCTTTTTTCCTTTGTAATTAGAAATCCAAAAAGGACAAACTACAATTTTTTTTTTCTTTTTCTCTTTTTTGAGACAGGGTCTTGCTGTCAGCTAGGCTGGAGTGCTGGTGCAGTCATGGCTCACTGTATCCTCCACCTCCTGTGCTCAAGCGACCTCCCCACCTCAGCCTCCTGAGCAGCTGGGACTACAGGTGTGCACCACACACCGGACTACGTTTTTGATTTTTTGTAGAGAAGAGGTCTCACTATGTTGCTGGGGCTAGATTAGAACTTCAGGGCCCAAGCAATCCTCTTTTTTTTTTTTTTTTTTTGAGACGGAGTCTCACTCTGTCACCCAGGCTGGAGTGCAGTGGTGCGATCTCGGCTCACTGCAAGCTCCGCCTCCCGGGTTCCAGAGGTTCTTGTGTCTCAGCCTCCTGCACAGCTGGAATCACAGGCATGCACCGCCACACCCAGCTAAGTTTTGTATTTTTAGTACAAAAATTGGCCAGGCTGGTCTCAAACTTCTGGCCTAAACTGATCCTCCCGCCTTGGTCTCCCAAAGTGCTGGGATTACAATAAGCATGAGCCACCATGCTTGGCTGAATATTTCTTTTTTTTCTGTCACAAGATATTCTAAGCTCACTTTGTTCTTTGTCTGCCCCTGACATGTAATTAACCATTTCTCTAAAGACCTCCAGTTACTTTCAGTGAAGTGTGGTGTTTAGAGATTAAGATCTGAGTGCTGATTACACTGTTCATTGCCATTGATAATCGCAGTTGGGAACTGGGAATACCAGTTCATCAGGCCCTCTTAGTAAGGCAGGAAATGTATGTATATGTATCAGTACACTCTCCTGTGACTGTGTGTGTGTAACCATGAGTTCGCATCAGTAAGGCTGGTTTGATTCCATTGGTGTGAGAACTTGTCTGACACCAAAGGATTTATTTTAGTTTTCCACCTTTTCATATTTGTACTTCCTTCACCAACAGTGAGAAATCCAGCTCCTGTCATCTCAGTATGTTTACTCATTTGATCTATCCACATCCTGTCCACTTTCTCTCACTCCCATCACCCTCCTCACCCTGCCAACTCTGCGTGACCTCCCAGTCACAGGCCTCCCTCTGCCCCTCCATACAGATCACCTACCTTTCCTCACTTAACGGCTTTAGACGTAATTACTTTTGAGGAAGGGGAAAGGAGAAAGGGAGGGATCGCTGAGCTTTGTTTTCTTAAAATTGTGGCAAAATAGATATAACACAAACATTTCCACTGTAACTGTTTTTACTTGTACAGTTAAGTGGCACTAAATGCATTCACGTTGTCGTGCATATCACCACTCTGCGTCTCACAGGTTTTCATGATCCCAAAAACTGAAACTCTGTACTCACTCAACAATCCCTCCCTGTTCCTCCTCCCCCAGCCCTGACAGCCTCTATTCTCTATTCTCTGTTCTCTGTCTGTAGATTTGCCTAATCTAGGTAGTCCTTATAAGTAGAATCATACAATATTTGTCCTCTTGCACCTGACTTCTTTTACTTAGCATGGCGTTGTCAGGACACATCCACACTGTGGCATGTATCAGAACAGTTTTCCTTTATATGTCTGAATAACACTCCATTGTATGGATCTGTCACGTTTTGAATCAGTTGACGGACACTTAGGTTGTTTGCATCCACCTCTTGGCTGTTGGGATCTTGCTGCAGTGAACACTGGCTTCTGTGTATCTGTCTGACTCCCTGTTTTCAGTCTTCTCGGGAGTAGAATTGCTGTATCATATGGCAATTCTATGTTCAGCTTTTCTAGGAACTACCAGACTAGGTTTTTTGTTGTTGTTGAGGGGTTTTTGGTGTTATTTTGAGGTTTATTTTTTATTATTATTAATAGACTTTATTTTTTAGAACAATTTTAGGTTCACAGCAAATTTGAGCAGAAGGTACAGAGAGTTCCCATATTCCCCTGCTCCACACACACGTGGCCTCCCACACCGTCAGCATCCTGTACCACAGAGGTATTTTTGGTGCAATCGATGAACCCAGATCATCGTCCGAAGTCCATGTTCACATTAGGTTCTCTCCAGGTGTTTTATGTTCTGTGGGCTTTGACACCTGTAGGATATGCGCCCATAAGATAATGAGTTGTTGAAATGGGCTTTGTTATAAGTTACAGATTGGCTATCTGTGGCTAAATAATTGCTGTGATGAACATAAATAAGAATAAGTGAAAGAAAAAGTGGGATGAAATGCTTCAGGTGCAAGTTCAAAGGGGACTGTATTTTCTCTGTACAAAAGACACCTTGAGGCGCGTGTTTTCATGTCAACCCTTTGTGTTCTTAGCATGTTTTTCCTGATGAAACTGAGGTCCTGGGCCTTAACACATCACCGTTTGTGCTGATGGCACCTTTTAATATAAATTTTTAAGTAATTTATATATTTATTAAATAAGTCAGCAATTCACATGGTGAAAAATTCAAAAGATGCAAAAGAATGTACAGGAAAAGCCTTTTTCCCAGCCCTGTCTTTCAGTCACTCATTTCTCCCTTCAGAGGGAGTTAACATTACCAGTTTCTTGTATCCTTCTAAAGATAAACTCTGTGCAGGCACAAATTTATATTTTTGTTTCATTTTTTACACCAATAGTATCAAGTTACACATACTGTTCTGTGGTGTGTATTAAAGAGCCATTCTTAGTATCATCTTATATCATTCTAGCCCCGTGTCTGAACTGACTGTGGATGTCACAAGTACATTCGGTTGCAGTTTGATCACTCTGAATTCCGTTCGTCCAGAATCCAGTTTATGAGCCCTCTCTCAACAACTCTGCATTTCAGCTGTGTTGCTTCCAGCACTGGTCCCAGTCTCTCTAATTAGAAACCAGAATGATTGTTTTCTATTCTCTGTTCTGTAAAGACAGATCAATACAGACTAAGTCTTTAGATTACTCTCCTATTGAAATCTCTTATATCTATTTTATTTTAGATTTACCTTCATAGTTCAAGCCATTATCACTTCACAGTTTCCTAACTAATTTCCCTCCTCTCATCTTCCTTCCATGACTACATTGATCCTTTTTAAATTTTAGTTTTGATCAAACTTATACATGCAAATAGTTTGAAACTAATTTGTTGTCTGCTTCCAAAAAACTACGGCCTCAGGCCAGGCACTGTGACTCATGCCTGTAATCCCAGCCCTTTGGGTAGCTGAGGCTAACACTTGAGGTCAGGAGTTCTAGACCAGCCTGGGCAACATGATGAAACCCTGTCTCTACTAAAAATACAAAAATTAGCCAGGCATGGTGGCCGCTTGCCTATAATCCCAGCTATTCAGGCGGCCGAGGCATGAGAATCTCTTGAACCTGGGAGACGGAGGTTGCAGTGAGCTGAGATTGCACCACTGCACTCCAGCCTGGGCAATGGAGTGAGACTCCATCTCAAAAACAAACAAACAAACAAAACAACAAAAAACTAGAGCCTCTGTTATTACTTCCTTAACGTTTATTACTTCTTCCCAGAGTCTTCACTTTCAGTTCTTAATTGTTGTTTTGTTGGGGTGGAGGAGTCAGGGGAGACTTACTATTTGCTTTCTTATTTTTTTTATTATTATTACTTTTTTTGAGATGGAGTCTTGCTCTGTTGCCCAGGCTGGAATGCAGGTGGCATAATCCCTCGGCTCACTGCAGCCTCCGCTTCCCAGGTTCAAGTGATTCTCCTGCCTCAGCCTCCCAAGTAGCTGGGATTATAGGCACCTGCCACCATGCCTAGCTAGTTTTTTTTTTTTTTTTTTTTTTTAGTAGAGACAGAGTTTCACCATGTTGGCCAGGCTGGTCTCAAAATCCTGACCTCAAGTGATCCACTTGCCCCAGCCTCCCAAAGTGCTGGGATTACAGGCACGAGCCACTGCACCCGGCCTGCTTTTTTATTTTTAAAAAGCTTATATTATTCTTTCATAAGGTTTGAATTTCAGGTGTTAGCTGTTGACTTTAGAAAATAAGAATTTAGTTGGTTCACCTCCTCCTCTTGCTGTGTTCGCTTCCTATTTCCCCATCATAGACTTCTTGTTTCCCCTTCCCCCGTTGGTGATTATGGATCAACATGTGTTCACTGTTTACGTTACCATGACTATGCAAACGTGGCACCTGGTAGCACGCAATGATTACTTCCCTATTCTCCCCAGTATTTCATTTTCTCTAGATTTAATATCTTGTTTTTTCATGAAATTAGTTTTCTTTGTATTTAGCACTAATTTAATTCTAAGCTGTTCTCCCAGTTGTGCTCATCTCCTTTCAGTACAACCAGATACCTGAGGTGTTCTATCCATTTCGTCTTGGGGAAATCTCTTCTGAACATTTCTGGCCTGTGCTCATCTCGGCTGTGTAATCCTATGTTGACAGCACAGCTGGCATCTTGGGATCTCGAGTCAGGATCATCCTGGAGGTCCCGCTGGGATCTCAAGTTAGGGTCATCCTGGAGGTTCTCTGGTCCCTCTGTCTCTCTCATATTGGATCCCCTACTTTGTGGATTTTGTGTCGTATTCTTTTTTGGATTTCTTTTTAATTTTAATGGAACATATCTTCTAGTGGAGATTTGAGGAGTATGTGACGGAGAACGGCGTTGAGACTTGCATGTCTGAAAGCATCACTGTTCTACTGTGACGCCTGCTGATAGCGTGGGAAGGTGGGACTTCACCTGCTTCACCTCTGCCCTCAGGGTCTTCAGCTAGGCCTGAGAATGCAGTAGACATAAGCCCGATGAGCAGGAGGAAAACACACATTTATTTAATCTAAGTTTTACATGACACAGGAGCCCTCATGAGTAAATGAAAACTCAAAGAAGTGGTAAAACCTATATACTTTTATACTACGTTGAACAAAGGGAGACAGTTATGGAAAAGTCAAATGTATGGGGAGGCTAAAGGAAGCTAAGAATTATTTTAAGAAGGTCTGTTTGTACCAAATTCTTTGGCTTTGACTCCCTATATTGGTGATAAGAAGGTTTCTTTTCTCCTGGAAAAGGAAGGACATTATTCATGTGGGAGTTTTATCTCCTGCTTTCAGGAGGAAAGGGGGAGGTCAGAACAGTGTTGTTGGGTCTGCTGTGTTTAAGTCCCTTTAGCTGGAAACCTTTGTGCCAAAATAGCATATTTTGGAGTGGTGTGTTCTGCCATCCTTCAATAGCTTGAGTGGGTGTAGCTTTCTTTTTGAAAATTATTTTCCTAATGAATGATTGGATGCAGGAAAAAAAAAGAAAATTATTTTCCATCAGAATTGTGAGAGGATTTTTCCTTTGTATCCTAAGTCTCAATGTCATTCTGAGTTTCGATTGCCAGAATCTTTCTTCTTTCTTCTCTGGAAGCTGGTAAATTCTTAATTTTAGCTTTGCATACCACATCCCCACCTGCCACAAGCCCCAGTATTCCAAAATTTAATGGGTTGATTCTATTTTTGGTGATCATTAACAGCCTGTTCATATTCAAGAAGTGACTGGGGCCTGGCACAGTGGCTCACGCCTATAATCCCAGCACTTTGGGAGGCCGAGACGGGCGGATCACTTGAGGTCAAGAGTTTGAGAGCAGCCTGGCCAACATGATGAAACCCCTCATCTACAAAAATACAAAAATTAGCCCGGTGTGGTGGTGGGCACCTGTAATCCCAGCTACACAGGAAAAAAAAAAAGAAAAAAGAAGTGGCTGGCAGGCAGTTCGGAAGCTCTGAGCACACACAGGGCTTGCTGACTGTGGTCTTCACTATAGGGCTCCTTCCTTACAAAACCTTTGATATCTGTGTCTTGAGGGGTTTCCCTTTTGACTGGTCAGATGTGTCAGAAACTACCAGTCTCCTGCCTGAAGTTTATATGCTGTGAGAGTTCTAGGAAGTAAGTCAATTTCAAATGCTAAGTAGTCTCAATATTTAACCTGTAAACTTAAGAGTCCTTATTTTCATGATGGCAGCCCAGCTCTCACCTGTACTTAGTTTCCCCCAGAACAGAAAAACTCTGTTTTACCCTTTCCAAAAAATAAATCTCTATGATTCTGCAGAATACGAGAAGCCTAGTGCTGGCATGGGCTTCTGGTGATGTTTCAGGAAGCCTACAATCATGGCAGAATGCAAAATGGGAGCAGACATACCACATAGAGAGGGAACGAGAGAGGAGGGAGGTCCCGATCTCTTGAACAAGCAGATCTCTGAGGAATTTATTCCCGTGGGGAGGGCACCAAGCTTTCATGAGGGATCCATCCCCGTGACGCAAACACCTCCCACTAGGCCCCACCTCCAGCACTGGGAATCACATCTCAGCAGAAGATTGGAGTGGACAAATACCCAACTAGATCAGCTGGGTTCAGAGCAAACAGTGGTCCAGGTGAGGAAGAGGAATGCTGGGCTGTGTTTCTGAAATGGACTTTTATCTGATCCTTTTAACTGTAGCCCTTACTTCTTGGCACCGGGTGCGGGTGTGGCGGTCCTGAGCCTTCTTTGTGTTCTGCAAATCAGTTTCTTCCTGGTTCTTCCTGCTGCTGGATTTTGACTCAGCTTTCCTGAGTCTGTTATGTCTGCTGCTACTTGTACATCTACCCTCCTGCCCACGCTTAATTCCCAGAATTCCACAATGAGAATACTTCAGCTTCAGCAAGGGAGTTTTCCTCTTGTCCTATCAACACTCTCATATAATTCTCATCTCTAAGCCATGTGCATTCTGCTTCCCAGCCTATAATATCTGCCCTACGGTGATCCATGATCCAAATCCTGGGTACATCCTTAGGATACAAATGCTTTCTTCCATGAAACTTTCTAATATTTGTTCTTGTTTCTACCATTTATTGACGCTTAATCATAAAATAGTCTGGTACTATTCAGTGTTTGCTTTTTCTTCTAATTTCAAAATACTGTTAGTATTTTATTTAAAAAGTATTATTATTTTTATTGTCCTTTTTTTTTTTTTTTTTTTTTGGAGATGGAGTCTCACTGTGTCACCCAGGCTGGAGTGCAGTGATGGGATCTCAGCTCACTACAACCTTTGCCTCCTGTGTTCAAGTGATTTTATGCCTCAGCCACTTGAGTAGCTGGGACTACAGGCACCCACCATTTTTAGCGCCAAATTAGCGCCTGGCTCATTTTTGTGTTTTTAGTAGAGATGGGGTTTCGCTAGGTTGGCCAGGCTGGTCTCGCACTCCTGACCTCAGGTGATCCACCTGCCTTGGTGTCCCACAGTGCTGGGATTAATAATCAGGCATGAACCACGGTGCCCAGCTGAAAAAAAAAAAAATTTGTATCCTACTCATCTTTCCTCAATGGAAACTGCTAGAGGGCAGGCACTGTATCATGTACTTTTTTAGTATCCTTTTCAGCACCAAGCACAGTGCTCGACCAAGTCTCACTTTAAAGAATAATGACGTTGCACTGTAGCTGTGTTGATGTTTACTTGATGTGGATCACTGAAAGACAGACTTATAGAAGAGGTCACACTTCATTGTTTGTTTTTGTGAAAAACAAATTTTCAAAAGAGTGATATATTTCAACTTAACTGATGATAGAGTTATTTCAAAATGACTTCAAATATACTTTTGAACTCTTCTTTTGAAATTATATTTAGAAGTAGTTTGTCACCTAAGGAAATCAATCTTAGTAATTTTGTGTCACATCTTATATTTACCAGTTTAGTCAACTACCTTTACTGGACTTGGTTCTGGGCAACTTTGGGCTATTTCCAAAAATTATATCTACTTGTCACGTAAAAATTTGCTACCATCAGACAGGTTCAGAAGTGTGCACTGACTTTGAAGATAGTTCCAAGAGAGAAGTTTCAGAAGTATTTAAAGGGAAGTAGCATAATTGAGTGTGAAGTCTTTGTAGAAAACAACTTTGAGGGTTTTTTAAAAATAGTTAAATTTTTGACTGGGTGCAGTGGCTCATGCCTGAAATCTCAGCACTTTGGGAGGCCAGGGTGGATGGATAACTTGAGTCTAGAAGTTCGAGACCAGCCTGGGCAACATGACAAAACCCAAACCCCATTTCTACAAGAAAATACAAAAATCAGCCCGGCATAGTGGCACATGCCTGTGGTCCCAGCTACTCAGGAGGCTGAGGTGGGGGATCACCTGAGCCCGAGGTAGTCAAAGCTGCAGTGAGCCAAAATCACCACCGTATTCCAGCCTGGGCAACAGAGTGAGACCCGTCTCAAAAAAAAAAAGAAAAAAACTCTGTGTGTGTAAAAGCTCTGTGTGTGTGCCCCCTTGTAATTTTTGGGAAAAGTGTCCATAGCTTGCATCAGATTCTTTAAAAGGTGCTAGATTCAAAGTGTAAGAACTCCTGCCACACAGAGTGTAATTCTTTTAGGACCTAAATAACTTAACCCTCTTTTTTTTTGGAGACGGAGTCTTACTCTGTTGCCAGGCTGGAGTGCAGTGGCGCGATCTCGGCTCACTGTAGTATCTGCCTCCCAGGATCAAGTGATTCTCCTGCCTAAGCCTCCTGAGTAGCTGGGACTACAGGTGCCTGCCACCACACCCAGCTAATTTTTGTATTTTTAGTAGAGACAGGGTTTCACCATGTTGGCCAGGATGGTCTCGATCTCTTGACCTCATGATCTGCCTGCATCAGCCTCCCGAAGTGTGGGATTACAGGTGTGAGCCACCGCGGCTGGCCAACTTAACTCTTTATATGAGGTTAAAGATATGCCCACACTGCAAATTGTGCTTTATTGCCAACGTTTTTGGTAAATTTTAATGTATTTTCCTGTAGTTGAAGGAGAAATCTCTTAGACTCTTACTGACCTGATATTTATTATTTTTATATATTTTTTCCTGTTTGAAGGTTTCTTGTTCTCCTCAAGGTCTGAAAGTTTGGGTCCAAGATACTTCATATTTGTGTAGTCGGGCTGGGCAGGTCCTCCCCATCAGTATCCAGATGAATGGCTGGATTCATGATGGAAACCTACTCTGCCCATCGTGTTGGGACTTCTGTGAGCTCTGTCCTCCAGAAACAGATCCTCCAGCTACTAACTTGACCCGAGCTCTGCCACTGGGTGAGTGCTCTCTATGGTTGGAATAAAGAGGGAAAAGTAAAGGGGCAAACTTCTCTTATAAAATGTTGGCATCCCTTCAAGGAAGCTCTAAAACAAGTTGAGTTTCTTCCCTTCTGATTGCATTTTTATGGGAAAATCCTCCTTCCCACCATTATTAGAAATCTAAGATAGGTCAACTTGACACTTGTGAGTAAGAGCAAGGCTTTCTGGTGAAGAACCTCTGAGTTGCACAAAATTATTCATCAAAGACCACAAAAAGTGAACGTTGTATCCATTCATTTGGAAATTAAGGGTAAACAAAATGCTGCTCATTAAATACAAAAAGTGATTAAATATGTTTTAGTCATATCATAATCAGCTGAAGTGAAAGTGAGGGAAAGATCTGGAAAAGATACTCAAAAAAGGAATTGGCATACCCACAAAGAGGAGAAAAATGCAAGGAGGCACAAATAACCCACATGCAAAATGAGACAAAAAGACATGGGCTGGCAAAGACCGGGGGTTCACTGAGGAATAGGACCGTGTGCTCATTCTGAGACTCCAGAGAATGGAACTGGCACCAAGAGATTGAAGCTGTGAGGAGACAGATGCCAATTAAACCCTTTAGAAGCAGGAGGGGATGCAGAAGACACCCTTGAGAAGAATGCGTTCCCCTTGAAATTGACGGTGTTCCAACGGAGGCTGATAACGCATTGCTGAGAGTGTAAAAGCAGAATTCATGAATTCACAAAGTTTTGATTTAAATGACCTATGAGATTTTTATGGCAGTTTGACATTTCAGATTATGAACAATAAAAATCTTATGCAGTGTTGGCTGGGCGCGGTGGCTCACGCCTGTAATCCCAGCACTTTGGGAGGCTGAGGCAGGCGGATCACGAGATTGACACCATCCTAGCTAACATGGTGAAACCCCGTCTCTACTAAAAAAATACAAAAAATTAGCCAGGCATGGTGGTGGGCGCCTGTAGTCCCAGCTACTCGGGAGGCTGAGGCAGGAGAATCACTTGAACCCAGGAGGCGGAGCCAAGATCACACCACTGCACTCCAGCCTGGGCAATAGAATGAGACTCTGTCTCAAAATGAATAAATAAATAAAAGCTCATGTTTATTGTTTAAAATATTTAAAAGGACAACTCATCCTAAAATAAGGTCAGGTTGGCCTCATCTCCCTAGTGCTATAAAAATGTTTCCATTATGAGAACTGTTTTTACCTATGAGGACATATCATGGCTGAATTAAAATATACCTCTAGTGCCCCAAATCTGTAGAATCTTCTGCTGTTTCAAAACAAGTCAGATTGATTGGTGATTTGAATGGATAGGTAGATATTTAGAAACACGGGACCATATGTCCTGGTCTGGCTGAGACCATCCATATGCCTGTTGTCATTATTAATAGTCCTCTCCCTCGCATCCTCGCGGTCTGTCTGCCTGTTGTCGTTATTAAGAATCCTCTCCCTTGCATGCTCGCGGTCCGTCTGCCTGTCGTCATTATTGAGAGTCCTCTCCCTTGCATGCTCGCAGTCCGTCTGCCTGTTGTCGTTATTAATAGTCCTCTCCCTTGCATCCTCGCAGTCCATCTGCCTGTTGTCGCTATTAAGAGTCCTCTCCCTTGCATCCTCGCAGTCCGTCTGCCTGTTGTCATTGTTAATAGTCCTCTCCTCAGTCCATCTGCCTGTTGTCGTTAATAGTCCTCTCCCTTGCATCCTCGCAGTCCGTCTGCCTGTTGTCGCTATTAAGAGTCCTCTCCCTTGCATCCTCACTGTCTGTCTGCCTGTTGTCGTTGTTAATAGTCCTCTCCTCAGTCCATCTGCCTGTTGTCGTTAATAGTCCTCTCCCTTGCATGCTCACAGTCCGTCTGCCTGTCGTCGTTAATAGCCCTCTCCCTTGCATCCTCGCAGTCCGTCTGTCTGTCGTCATTATTAATAGTCCTCTCCCTTGCATTCTCAAAATGTGCTAGTTTTGGTTGATAAATTATATAATCAGCCTACTTAGAAGGTACAAAGAAAAAATAAAAGAAGAAAGTTCTTCACCCCATCTCACAATAACCAAGATATTAATTTACTTTCCTGTGTATTATCTTTAGCTTTGCTGGGTTACTACCCCAAGGCAATTTTTTTTGGATACCATTTTTTATCCTTGGTATATAGTGGATACATCATTTCTTCCTCCATATGTATGTTTCCTCCATTAAAAAAGAAACAAAAACTTTTTTATACCTGGGTTTTGCTCTTGATTTAGCTCTCAAGGTGGTCCTTTGTTTACCTTGTAATAATCACTGCTATTCATCTGTCAATATTTAATTGGTATGATTTATCCCAAAAATGTTTATAGAAAGTCAGCTTTTTGTTTTCAACTCTAGATCTTTGCTCCTGTTCCTCAAGCCTGGTGGTCACCCTGTGGCTTCTGCTAGGCAATCTGTTTCCTCTGCTGGCTGGATTTCTTCTGTGTGTATGGCATTAGGAATGGAAAAGTGGATCTTCAAGATACCCTTTTATGTTATGTTCATGTGAACAAAGCACAAAGTTTGAGTGAGTGCCAGCCTATGCAGATGGCAGAAGTGGCATTCCTGAGTTTGGCTTAGAAGAGTTGACGACCATCAGACCTTAAAGCAGAACTTCACAGCTGCCTGTCCTCATCAGCAACCCGGCCACCTTCATCAGCAACCCGGCTACCTTCATCAGCAACCCAACCACCTCATCTTGGAGAAGGAGAAGGAACTGCAAGTCACTTAGGATTTGTAATCTTCCTAAAGTTTTCCTTTGAAAAAAGGATAATGGGTGGAATTTTCAGTGATTACATACCTCAACATTTTTATTAACATATAACAGTGGGAAAGTTCATCATCCATATACTGCAGTAACTTAAACAACAGCTAATTATTGCAAGATTAGAATTAGAGATCTTGTCCTCAAAAGTATAAATTGTCCTTTGATTTATAGAAAATAATTGAATTTGGATTTCTACATAACATTATTATACCTATTTTAAATTTAATGGCAGCCGGGCATGGTGGTGCATGCCTGTAGTTCCAGCTACTTGGGAGGCTGAGGCAGGAGGATCGCTTGAGCCCAGGAGTTCGAGGCTGCAATGAGCTATGATTGCACCGCTGTATTCCAGCCTGAGCAATAGAGTGAGACCCTGTATCTTTAAGAAAAAAAAATTAATGGCTGTATATAGTAAACTTAATTCACTGTTCCCATTGTTTATTCTAAAGAATTTTTTTAAATGTTTCATTAAATCTTATGATTTAACCGTGTTTGCCCTTTTTGCCAGCTGTGTGGCAGTTTATGGCAGAACTGCTGTCAGTGTGCTGGTAGCCATCTATTCATTCCTTTTCAGAGCTCAGCTTCCAGAACTGCTATCAGTATGCTGGTAGCCCTCTGTATTCATCCCTCTTCAGAGCTCAGCTTCCAGTTGTATTCTTCATGAGTTTGATAATGACATGAAAAAATGTGGAAACAGAGAGAGTAAAATACTCTGCCCGGTAAAAACATGGAAGACGTGCAAACAGAAAAAAACATAATTGTATTTTTTTGATAATACTTAAGACAATTGTGATCCAACAAAAACAGAACTATTCCTTTGTGACCCATGAAGATAAGAAATTCTGGCAGACAGGTATGCAATTTTTTAAAGTGGTTTAAGAAATTATTGCAGAAGAATTTCCAACATCTGAAAATGGTTTTATGTATAAGAAAGAAAATACAAGTTAAAACGAGATGGTCTGAATTGTGTACTAATAGCAAGGTACAAGTTTGGATAGAGCCTATCCAGTAGTGTCCACTGTACCACTTTAAGTAAGACTCAGTCCACAGAAGCTGTAAGACTGCCTTTGCTTTAAATATCCTTTACCTCCTGCATTTGACACTCCTATTACTGGTAACATAGATTCCAGTCACCAGAAGTAATTTTACACTGGTAATAGAGCTTACCAGCCCCATTTAGTAATTCCTATTTGAAATTTCTTAATGTTCAGATGAGGTTTAACAAGAATATGAAAAGAAAAAAATATATATTCATGAATGATAGGCGATGCCCATTGTTTCTCTCAAGCTAATGAAGTCCTGTGGCATTGTAACCACAACCCTTGGAACAGACTCCTCCTATTCCTCCATGGCGTTGTAACCACAGCCTTTGGACAGACTCCTATTCCTCCATGTCATTATAATCACAACCCTCAGACAGACTCCTTCTACTCCTCCATGGCGTTGTAACCACAACCCTTGGACAGACTTCTATTCCTCCATAGTATTGTAACCACAACCCTCGTACAGACTCCTTCTATTCCTCAATGGCATTGTAAACACAACCCTCGGACAGACTCCTTCTATTCCTTCATGGCGTTGTAACCACAGCCCT
The DNA here is from genome assembly GCF_003255815.1 of Theropithecus gelada. Lineage (NCBI taxonomy): Eukaryota > Metazoa > Chordata > Mammalia > Primates > Cercopithecidae > Theropithecus > Theropithecus gelada. The sequence goes on from NC_037669.1 coordinate 194,114,390, forward strand.
CTGACAGACTCCTATTCCTCCATGGCATTGTAACCACAACCCTCGGACAGACTCCTCCTGTTCCTCCATGTCATTGTAACCACAACCTCGGACAGACTACTGCTATTCCTCCATCACATTGTAAACACAACCCTCGGACAGACTCCTTCTATTCCTCCATGGCATTGTAACCACAGCCCTCGGACAGACTCCTGTTCCTCCATGGCGTTGTAACCACAACCCTTGGACAGACTGCTTCTCTTCCTCCATGGTATTGTAACCACAACCCTCAGACAGACTCCTTATACTCCTCCTTTTCTCGTCCTTCCCTCCTTTTCGTCCATTCAGCATGTAGCTATTCAGTACTCCATTGAAGAAATTGTGCTAAGTGAGCAAAGCAGCGTAATTACTAAGAATTAATTCTGATTATTTGGCATTAGAGCCAACAGCAACCCCAGCATAGAGGAAAGTCGCTTTTTTTCAAATGCATAAATTTAAAGTATATATTTGCATGCGGTTTTAAATGGGAGGTATTTGTCATTGTGAAAAGGTGGGAATCTCAAACACAGTCAACTTAACTAAAAAGAAGCTAATACAGGTTGAGCATTCATAATCCAAAAATCCGGAATTCAAATTGCTCCAAAATCTGAAACTTTCTGAATGCTGACCTGATACCACAAGTGGAAAATTCCGCATATAAGTACTTAACACAAACTTTGTTTCGTGCACAAACTACTAAAAATATTGTATAAAATTACCTTCAGGCAGTGTGTGTAGGTATGTATGAAACATGAATTTCATGTTTAGACTTGGGTCCCATGCCCCAGATACCTCATTAGATATCTGTAAATATCCAAATTCCAAAAAAAGTCTGAAATCTGAAACACTTCTGGTCCCAAGCATTTCAGTAAGTGATGCTCAACCTGCATAATGGTCTGCGGGCCAGTGCTCATTTTCCGCATATGTTGTACACACTTTAAATTGTGCAAAGTCAAAGAAAAGCAAAGAGTCTATTTTTAAAGAAACTTACAATAATCTAAGCATATACTTATGATTATGAATCATCCTGCAAAGAGCTGTATAAAGAATTTTACCAAAAATACAATGAATTAATCATATATTTGAGAGTCACAGTGATAGGTTTGACTATATTTTGACTGTTGTGTAGTGGCACCATTTAGGTAGTGTTGTTTCTGAGCATGGTGCTTTTTATACTTGAAATATATTTTTGCTTTATTTTTTATTGATATAATTATATTTGCACTAATGGCTTTCTGAAGAAAATATTATAGATGACATTTTTGTATATATATTTATTAAGCTTGGAAACCTGGTATCCCAGTGTTTTCTCTGGACAAATGTGAAACTGGATAAACTATGGTGTCTAGATAAAGTATGGATAAAGTCTTGAGTTCCTCAGGGTAACTGGGTTAATATCTCCTGTCCTCTTCAGTAAGGCTTGAATATGATTACTGATCATTGATTCTGCATAGTGTATCCAGCAAGGCTTGGAAGGGCACTGAACCTGTCAGAGATTTTAAGAGGCACATTTTAGTCACTTCGAATATGATAGTGGAGGGTGCGGTGACTCATGCCTGTAATCCCAACACTTTGGGAGGCCGAGGCGGGTGGATCACTAGGTCAGGAGTTTGAGGTTACAGTGAGCTTGATCACACCACTGCACTGCACAGCCTGGATGACAGAGGGAGACTCTTGGAGAAAAAAAAGATGACAGTGAAGCAGACTTTTAGAATCCGAGATGTCATTGCAGCATTATTGGTATAAAATTCAGCTGCAAAGTGGAGAGTTTGAAATGGCCCACACGTTGGTATCCTGTGGCAGGTTATACCTTCATGTTAGCAAAGACAAAGCCATGTCTCTGTAAGAGGGACAGACTGGGCTGGCTGCAGCTGTAGTGGAAGTGAGGGATGCAGGGAAGGAATGGGGAGCAGCAATTTGGGGACAGTAGACTGGAGTCACTTTCTGATTCAAAAAGGGTCAAGTACTTATAAAAACTGACTACTTTGGTTTTCAGTTCAGACTTAGGCTCATTTTGATCATTTTAAGGTCCCAGTTGTCAAAAATATCAAGTGAATTTGTCTCAGGTTTTCAGGAACAAATTTACAGGAAGGAAGCAAAAGCCATGTCAGTAGCCTTGAGCTGCCAGCTTTAAAGAAACTGGCAAACAGGTAGGTCGTCCTAATATAGATCCTTCCAGTATTCTCCTGAAAAACATCCTTTTATTTCTTAAAACCAGTAACCCTTACATTTTTCCTATAGGATACTTATTTTTCTTGAGACCAAATAGATATTCTATAAATGTTATGAATTATGCTTGCAGTTAGTTTTTAGCCTATCTAGGCTTAAGGTTTATCGATATTTGAAGTTGAAACATCATTTTATGAGGTTTAGTTTTAGGAAGATAAATAAATAAATATATCAAAGTATTCCATAATGTTGTATCAGTGTCCCCTCTAACATTAGAAGACTTACTGACTGAGGCCATCTGTGAACGACTAAGCGATCTCTCAGAATCCTTCCAGCCCTATAGCCTGTGACTAACACTCATCCAGAATTGCTGTCTGTGCTGGCTGTGGTCTGCCTCCAGGAGCATATGCCATCCTGCGTGCTGTGTTCGTCACAGTGTCTGTGCCCGGTGCCTTACCGCTGTCCATGTCCTTGGACGCTAAATGGACAGAGAGGAGCTTGTCTCTCAGGGCACATGAGTGGTCATGGCAGGAGGAGAGATGCCTCAGTCACAGTGGACACTTGTCATTCCTGCCATGTCCTTGCAGCCCAGGAGGACTAACAAGATTTTAATGAAGTCTGTGTTACTCATTCTGAAGAAAAGAACTTACCTGAGAGGAAGAATATTTTTTAAATATATATTAGATTGGAGATGGGGAGGGAGTGGTTGTTTTCTTTTGTGTTTACATTTTTAATAACTAAAATAGAAGATTTAAGAATATTTATGGTATTGAACTTTAAGTGTAATATGTTTCTTAGAAAAAGACAACTTTAATAAAAATGGAAACTAATTTGCATCCTGTCTTTTTTTAACACTATCAGTTTTTGTTTTTGTTTTGTTTTGTTTTGTTTTTTTGAGATGGAGTCTTGCTCTGTCGCCCAGGCTGGAGTGCAGTGGTGCAATCTCGGCTCCCTGCAGGCTCCGCCTCCCGGGTTCATGCCATTCTCCTGCCTCAGACTCCCGAGTAGCTGGGACCAGAGGTGCCCGCTAATTTTTTGTATTTTTAGTAGAGACGGGGTTTCACTGTGTTAACCAGGGTGGTCTCAATCTCCTGACCTTGTGATCCACCCGCCTTGGCCTCCCAAAGTGCTGGGATTACAGGCTTGAGCCACCGCGCCCGGGCCAATACATTGTGTTTTTAAAGTTGTACAGACTGCATATAAGTGGCTGAAACTATACACAATAAATTACTTCAGATAAATACAATATTATTTGCCCAGCATATTGAAGATAAAGCTGTATCTCATGTATGACTTTGTTTACACTACTTTTGGATATGTTCATAGAATATAGTTTATTTTAGGGGGCATTATTACATAAATTAGTCTTTTGTTCACAACCTCAGCAGTAGTTATGCAGAAATGGAGGGGTTTATTTAAATTACCTTTGTTGGGATGCCATTAGAAGTTTATTTTTTTAAATGTTCAAAATAAAATAGGGAGATGGGTCCAAATATGTGATTCAAATATTTGTCCAAATATTCTGATAGTCAATACTTTTTCCATTTTATATTACGGAAATATTTTGATGCCTATAGATGTTATGTCTTAGATACAAAATCATTGTAATGCTCAGTGCCACTCAATTTTTTGAATTTCAGTAGAGACATTAGTGACTCAACAACTTTCTGACGTTGCCTTATTCGAAAATACTCAAATCACAATATCTGAACATCTGGCTTTCCCCCCCATTAGGTGTCTCCTAGTGACATTTTGAGAGATGAGAAGAGGGCTGTTATGTGTTCACACTCATGAGTGCTCATAAGTGTGTAGACAGTGGCGGTTTGGGTGTATTTGACTGAAGATACAAACAATGTGAGGTCGCCACAAAGAACACAAAGAATAGAGGAATTGCTTCTTCAGCACAGCTTGCCTGCTGTATGAGTCTTTTCATGCTCCTGACAAAGACACCCAAGACTGGGTAATTTACAAGAGCAAGAGGTTTAATGGACTTTACATGTCTATGTGGCTGGGGAGGTCTCACCATCATGGCAGGAGGTGAAAGGCACGTTTCACAGGGAAGCAGACAAGAGCAGAAAGCTTGTGTAGGGAAACTCCCCTTTTTAAAACCATCGGATCTCATGAGACTTATTCACTATCACAGGAACAGCACAGGAAACACCTGCCCCCCTGATTCAATTACCCCAACTGGGTGCCTCCTGCAGAATGTGGGAATTCAAGATGAGATTTGGGTGGAGATGAAACCACCTTTTCAAAATGATAAGACTGAGACAGTGAAAGAGATCTAACTTAACCGACTCCATCTTGCTTCTAACCTCCAAGCTGTCCTTGTTCATTCCTGGGCATAGGCTGAACTAACCTGGGGAAAACTTCGTTTACAGTTTGAAACAAAGACGATAACAGCCCTTTACCAAAGCAGACCTCCTCGTCTGAGGACTAGACTTCCTTTGTAGGACTAACATTAGTCACAAGATTTGAAATTCTGGTTTAGGAGCCAGGCAGCTGGAGGCTACATGATTCTGACCCTCCCTACACTGCTCCTAAGATCAGAGCTCGAGATATTCTGCAGACCCTGCACCTGATGGACCAGCTGGCACCACCCGGATCGATAACCTGGCTGATCTGATCTAGTGACCCCGACCCAGGAACTGACTTCACGCAGGAAGACAGCTCTGACTCCCCGGGATTTCATCCCTGACCAGTGAGCACTTGGTCCCTGGCTTCCCACCCAGCAAGTTTTCCTTAAAAACTGCTCCTCCAACGCTCAGGGAGACCGATCTGAGTGATAACGAAACTCTGGTCTCCCGCACAGCCGCCTCTGTGTGAATTACTCGCTCTCTCTTGCAGTTCCCCAGCCTTGATAAATCAGCTCTGCCTAGGCAGCAGGCAAGGTAGAACCTCTTGGGTGGCCCCAGGGACAGAGCCAAACCATATCATTCCACCCCTGACCCCTCCCAAATCTCATGTCCTCACATTTCAAAACCAATTACGGCTTCTCAACAGTCTCCCAAAGTCTTAACTCATCTCAGCATTAACTCAAAATCCACAGTCCAAATTCTCATCTGAGACAAGGCAAGTCCCTTCTGCCTATGAGCCTGTAAAATCAAAAGCAAGTTAGTTACTTCCTAGATACAATGGGTGTTGAAGGGAGAAGAAAGATCAGACTGTTACTGTGTCTATGTAGAAAGGGAAGACATAAGAAATTTCATTTTAACCTGTACCTTGAACAATTGCCTTGCCCTGAGATGCTGTTAATCTGTAACTTTGCCCCAGCCACTTTGCCCCAACTTTGAGCTCACAAAAACGTGTTGTATGGAATCAAGGTTTAAGGGATCTAGGGCTGTGCAAGACATGCCTTGTTAACAAAATGTTTACAAGCAGTATGCTTGGTAAAAGTCATCACCATTCTCTAGTCTCAATAAACCAGGGGCACAATGCACTGCGGAAAGGCACAGGGACCTCTGCCCTGGAAAGCCGGATATTGTCCAAGCTTTCTCCCCATGTGATAGTCTGAAATATGGCCTTGTGGGATGAGAAAGACCCGACCATCCCCCAGCCTGACACCCGTAAAGGGTCTGTGCTGAGGTGGATAGTAAAAGAGGAAGGCCTCTTGCAGTTGAGATACAGGAAGGCCACTGTCTCCTGCCTGCCCCTGGGAACTGAATGTCTTGGTATAAAACCCAATTGTACATTTGTTCAATTCTGAGATAGGAGAAAAACCGCCCTATGGCGGGAGATGAGACATGTTGGCAGCAATGCTGCTGTGTTATTCTTTACTCCACTGAGATGTTTGGGCAGAAAGAAACATAAATCTGGCCTACGGGCACATCCAGGCATAGTACCTCCCCTTGAACTTAATTATGACACAGATTCTTTTGCTCACATGTTTTTTTCCTGACCTTCTCCTTATTATCACCCTGCTCTCCTACCGCATTCCTCTTGCTGAGATACTGAAAATAATAATAAAAACTGAGGGAACTCAGAGACCGGTGCCAGTGCAGGTCCTTGGTATGCTGAGTGCCAGTCTCCTGGGCCCACTGTTGTTTCTCTATACTTTGTCTCTGTGTCTTTCTCAGTCTCGTGTCCCACTTGATGAGATATACCCACAGGTGTGGAGGGGCAGGCCACCCCTTCATCTGCCACCCTGCGTGGGTGTCTTTCTCTAGGGTGAAGGTACGCTAAGAACGTGAGCATTGAGGACAGCCGATGAGAGATTCCCGAGTGTATGTCCACGGTCAGCCTTGCGGTAAGCTTGTGCGCTCGGAGGAACCCAGGGTAACAATGGGAAAAACTGAAAGTAAATATGCCTCTTATCTCAGCTTTATTAAAATTCTCTTAAGAAAAGGGAGAGTTAAAGCTTCTATAGAAAATCTAATTACTCTATTTCAAACAATAGAACAATTCTGCCTATGGTTTCCAGAACAGGGAACTTTAGATCTAAAAGATTGGGAAGAAACTGGCAAAGAATTAAAATAAGCAAGTAGGGAAGGTAAAATCATTCTGCTTACAGTGTGGAATGATTAAGCCATTATTAAAGCAACTTTAGAACCGTTTCAAACAGGAGAAGATAGCATTTCAGTTTCTGATGCCCCTGAAAGCTGTGTAATAGATTGTGAAGAGGCAGGGACAGAGTTCAAGAAAGGAGCGGAAAGTTCACATTGTAAATATGTAGCAGAGTCTGTAATGACTCAGTCAACGCAAAATGTGGACTACAATCAATTATAGGAGTTAATAGATCCTGAAACATTAAAATTAAAAAGAAAATTCCAGAACCATCGGGGCTGTTGGGGCTAAAACCACGATGGTCACCTCCTCAGCCGAGTGAGTGCTGGAGGAGGGAACCTGAGACTAGACTCGCCGCCACTCGGCTCCCGGCACTCAGTATTGCCCGACCTGCAGTTCACTACGGTGAGGGAGCAATTCGGACTCGCCCTGCAGCGTCCTGTCTGGGTCAAAGAGTGGCCGCTTCCTAAGGAAAAGTTGGGGACGCTACATGAAATGGTTAACTATTTTAAAAAGGACATGCTTCACCCCCTTTCTCTCTTTAGAATTCTCCAGTGTTTGTTTGTAATTCAGAAAAAGTCCGGCAGATGGCGCATGCTGACTGACTTAAGAGCTGTTAAGGCGGTAATTCAACCCCTGGGGCTCTCGGACCCGGGCTGCCCTCTCCAGCCATGATCCCCAAAGATTGGCCCTTAATTATAATTGATCTGAAGGATTGCTTTTTTACCATTCCTCTGGCAAAACAGGATTTTGAAAAATTTGCTTTTACTATACCGGCCATAAATGATAAAGAACCAGCCACCAGGTTTCAGTGGAAAGTGTTGCCTCAGGGAATACTTAAGAGCCCAGCTATTTGTCAGACTTTTGTAGCTCAAGTGCTTCAGCCAGTTAGAGACAAGTTTTCAGACTGTTATATCATTCATTATGTTGATGATATTTTGTGTGCTGCAGAAACGAGAGACAAATTAATTGTTACACATTTCTGCAGACAGAGGGTGCAAATGCAGGACTGACAATAGTATCTGATAAGATTCAGACCTCCACTGCTTTTCATTATTTGGGAATGCAGGTAGAGGAAAGGAAAATTAAACCACAAAAAATAAAAATAAGAAAAGACATATTAAAAACATTAAATGACTTACGAAAATTGCCAGGAGATATTAATTGGATTCGGCCAACTGTAGGCATCCCTACTTATGCCATGTCAAATTTGTTCTCTATCTTGAGAGGGGATCCACAATTGAATAGTAAAAGAACATTAACTCCAGAGGCAACTAAAGAAATTGAATTAGTTGAAGAAAAAATTCGGTCAGCAAAAGTAAATAGAATAGATCACTTGGCCGCACTTCAACTTTTGATTTTTGCTACTGTACATTCTCCAACAGGTATCATTGTTCAAAATACATATCTTGTGGAGTGGTCGTTCCTTCCTCACAGTACAATTAAGACTTCTACATTGTACTTAAATCAAATGGCTACATTAATTGGTCAGGCAAGATTACTAGTAGTAAAATAGTGTGGAACTGACCCAGATAAAATCATTGTTCCTTTAAACAAGGAACAGGTTAGACAAGCCTTTATCAATTCTGCTGCATGGCAGATTGGTCTTGCTGATTTTGTGGGAATTATTGATAATCATTACCCAAGAACAAAAATCTTCCAGTTTTTAAAGTGGGCTACTTGGATTTTACCTAAAATTACCAGACAAAAACCTTTAGAAAATGCTCTGACGGTGTTTACTGATGGTTCCAGCAATGGAAAAGTGGCTTACACTGGGCGAAAAGAAGGAGTCATTGAAACTCAATATCACTCAGCTCAAAGAGCAGAGTTGGTTGCTGTCATTTCAGTGTTACAAGATTTTAATCAGCCTATTAACACTGTTTCAGATTCTGCATATGTAGTACAGGTTATAAAGGATGTTGAGACAGCCCTAATCAAATATAGTATGGATGATCAGTTGAATCAGCTGTTTAATTTGTTACAACAAACTGTAAGAAAAAGAAATTTCCCATTTTATATTAGTCATATTTGAGTATGTACTAATTTACCAGGGTCTTTAACTAAAGCAAATGAACAAGCTGACTTGATAGTATCATCTGCCTCCATGGAAGCACAAGAACTTCATGCCCTGACTCATGTAAATGCAACAGGATTAAAAAGTAAATTTGATATCACATGGAAACAGGCAAAAACTATTGTACAACATTGCACCCACTGTCAAGTCCTACACCTGCCCACTCAGGAGGCAGGAGTTAATCCCAGAGGTTTATGTCCTAATGCGTTATGGTAAATGGATGTCACGCATGTACCTTCATTTGGAAAATTGTCAGTTGTCCCTGTGATGGTTGATACTTATTCACATTTCATACAGGCAACTTGCCAGACAGGGGAAAGTACTTCCCATGTTAAAAAGACGTTTATTATCTTGTTTTGCTATCATGGGAGTTCCAGAAAAACTTAAAACAAATAATGGGCCAGTAAATCATTTCAAACATTCTTAAATTAGTGGAAAACTACACATAAAACAGGAATCCCTTATAATTCCCAAGGACAGGCCATAATTGAAAGAACTAATAGAACACTCAAAGCTCAATTGGTTAAATAAAAAAAAGGAAAAAGAGAGTAAGGAGTATAACACTCCCCAGATGCAACTTACTCTAGCACTCTATACTTTAAATGTTTTAAACATTTATGGAAATCAGACCACTACTGCAGAACAACATTTTACTGGTAAAAGAACAGCCCACATGAAGGAAAACCAATTTGGTGAAAAGACAATAAAAATAAAACATGAGAAATAGGGAAGGTAATAATGTGGGGGAGAGGCTTTGCTTGTGTTTCACCAGGAGAAAATCAGCTTCCAGTTTGGGTACCTACAAATTACAAAAGAAGTTACCATCCACCAAGAAAGCAGAGCCACCGACCTGGGCCCAACTAAAGAAGCTGACACAGTTAGCTGAAAAAAGCCTGAAGAAAACAAGGGTAACACGAACTCCAGAGAATATGCTGCTTGCAGGTTTAATGATTGTATCAACGGTGGTAAGTCTCCCTATGTCTGCAGGAGCAGCTGCAGCTAATTATATTTACTGGGACTATGTGCCTTTCCCGCCCTTAATTTGGGCAGTCACACGGATGGATAATCCTACTGAGGTATGTGTTAATAATAGAGCATGGGTAGCGGGCCCCACAGATGACCATGGCCCTGCCCAGCCTGAAGAAGAAGGAATGATGATAAACATTTCCATTGGGTATGATTGTTCTCCTATTTGCCTGGGGAAGGCACCAGGATGCTTAATGCCTACAACCCAAAATTGGTTGGTAGAAGCAGCTACTGTCAGTGCCACCAGTAGATTTACTTATCACTTGGTAAGTGGAATGTCACTCGGGCCACAGATAAATAATTTACAGGACTCTTCCTATCAAAGATCATTAAAATTTAGGCCTAAGGGGAAACCTTAACCCAAGGAAATTCCCAAAAAATCAAAAGACCCAAAGGTCTTAGTTTTAGAAGAATATGTGGCTGATACTGCAGTGGTATTACAAAACAATGAATTCGGAACTATTATAGACTGGGCCCTTCAAGGCCAATTATATTATGATTGTACGGGCCAGACTCACTCATGTTCACAGGCCCCATCCGTCTGGCCCACTAATCCGGACTATGATAGTGATTTAACTGAAAGGCTGGACCAGGTTTATAGAAGGTTAGAATCGCCCTATCCATGGAAATGGGGTGAACAGGGAATTTCATTACCTCGACCAAAATTAGTTAGTCCTGTTACTGGTCCTGAACATAGGTCCAAAAGACTTATTTTTACTTTAATTGCAGTGATTATGGGTCTTATTGCAGTCACAGCTACTGCTGCGGCTGCTGGAACTGCTTTACACTCCTCTGTTCAAACTGCAGAATATGTACATAGTTGGCAAAATAATTCCTCAAAATTGTGGAATTCTCAGACCCAAATAGATCAAAAATTGGCAAACCAAATTAATGATCTTAGACAAACTGTCCCTTGGATGGGAGATAGGCTCGTGAGCTTGAAATATCTTTTTCAGTTACAGTGTGACCGGAATACGTCAGATTTTTGTATTACACCTCGAACCTATAATGAATCTGAGCATCACTGGGACATGGTTAGATGCCATCTACAAGGGAGAGAAGATAATCTTACTGTAGATATTTTAAAATTAAAAGAACAATTTTTTGAGGCATCAAAAGCCCAGTTAAATCTGGTGCCAAACTTGCTCCCTTTATTTTCCGTCCAATGCCTTCTTGGTCTTTGAATTAGACCTAACAAAATTGTAAAGGTTTCATTAGTGAAAGGCTGTATATAAACCAGAAGGCTGGGTTTTCTTGCTCCTAGAGAAGATGATCATTCCATGTGTATTTTGTTCTGAGCTTTTAAATGCATCGTCTTATAGGAGATTGCTAAAATGACAAGTATTTTCAAAATAAACAGAACCATTTCATAACACTGAACAGACTATAAATATACTCCACACTGTGTATAACAGTTTGTTGTTTTAAAACATGTTTGTTAGGTAATCATTGGTTTACTCCACCGTTTTCCATTGGCTGACAGAGAATTTGCTAACTTTCTTTCTCCCGATGTGGTATTTTTTGTGCAAGGTGTTTAACATAGTGTGTGTTAATACCTACCTCTACAAGACAGTGTAAACAAACAGATGCGAGGAAGTTGAGAACTTATCTTACTCTTGATTTTAAAGTTCTCTTTCCCAAATAACTTACAGGAGCATATTTTTATTTCCTTTTTCTCCATAAATTTACAGTAAACTCAATTTCATCATTTTAAGAGATCAGCCCATCCTAATAATATCTCCTCCACACAACCATGCAGAGCATTTATTCAAAAAAGTGCATAAAGCTGTTTTATGAAAGTTTTAGCAGACAGGATGTTCTTAAATCACAGCCTTCCACTTCCTGCTCAAGGGCTGTGCCTTTCTCCTCCTATTTCGTGAGAGATCCTTCTCTCTGCAGTCACCTTCATTTACCTTAGGAGAGAGTCCAAGTTCTCTTCCTTCGATAATCTATTATGTATTATTTCATAGTGGTATTCAAATTATTTATTGAATAGTAGTATCTTAAATTTTATTTTGCTCATATACTTGTCTTTTATTGAAGAATATAAATAAAACTGACATTTATATATCTGTTTTAAATTCAACCTGGCATAGAAAAGGAACTGATAATTTCAGCAGGTCCTTGGAGTCAGGTCTTCCCTCTTGGCTGGCTAACATTTCTAATGTAGTTCCCATTTTTTCCGCCTTGGAAATCTGTCACAGAAATATACTGTTTTTATAAAGACTCATTTTTCATTGCCTTATTTTCTACCACAATTAGAAGAAACATGGAGACTGGCTGTCTAAAAACCTGAGCCCTTGTTAGAACTTCCTGTTGCCAAGGGCAGGCTTCTCTTAGTCACTTGCTGAGCAGAAATGCCACCCTTCCCCTGGGCTCCATGCCAGCTCTGGGGAGGGGATGGTGGCCTAGGAAGGTGGGGAGAGAAAGTTGCCAGGGACAGGCTGCAATACTCCTCCAAAGACTTTAATGTCTTAGTTAGAAAATCATGTGTTCCTATGACTTCCCATGTAAACAGGATAAATATTTGTCATCCATATAGCTGGGACTTGTGTTCCAGGAGTGAGATTCAGGTTGTTTATCTCCTCCTAGAAAATTATTGGTCTGTTGGAAATAGCCATGAGAAACATGGTAATTATATATTGATTACTAGTACTGCTGATCACACTGGAAGGAGAACAACTATCTTTATCTTGAGTAGGATTTCCAAAGCAACCATGAGGAGTTCCTTATTAGAGCCATAATAATGTAAAAGATAATACATTTATTCCAAGGAGATGTATTAGAAATGCATCATCCAGCTTCTGCACATTGTAAACTATGCAGGAAGTGGCCAGCTGGCTCAAATAAATGAAAATAACCATTTTTTAATTTATTACACTGTGGCAGCTGTACGTATATCGCCTGTTTGTTAAAAGTGAATTTGGGCCAGGCATGGTAGCTTACACCTGTAATCCCAGCACTTTGGGAGGCCGAGACAGATGGATCACCTGAGGTCAGGAGTTTGAGACCAGCCTGGCCAACATGGTGGAACTCTGTCTCTACTAAAAATACAAAAATTAGCCAGGTGTGGTGGCAGGCACCTCTAATCCCAGCTACTTGGGAGGCTGAGGCAGCATAGTCGCTTGAACCCAGGAGGCAGAGGTTACATTAGCAGAGGTTGTGCTATTGCCCTCCAGCCTGGGCGACAAGAGTGAGACTTTGTCTCAAAAACAAAAGCAAACAAAAAACTTTGAAAAGAAATGAGGATTTGAGGCTGGGCGCGGTGGCTCATGCCTGTAATTCCAGCACTTTGGGAGGCCAAGGCGGTGGGATCACTTCAGGTCAGGAGTTTGAGGCCAGCCTGGCCGGCATGGTGAAAGTCCATTTCTACTAAAAGTACAAAAAGTAGCCAGGCAGGTGCCTGTAGTCCCAGCTACTCAGGAGGCTGAGGCAGGAGAATCGCTTGAACCTGGGAGGCAGAGGTTGCAATGAGCTATCATACCACTGCCCTCCAGCCTGGGCAACAGAGTAAGACATCGTCTCAAAAAACAAACAAAAACAAAAAACAAAACAAAAAAGCAAGAAAAGAAATGAGGATTTGGGACAATGGGGACACTTATCTGATGCAACACAGGTGAGCAGTTCTTTTGTGCCCATGAAGACACAGTTCCCAGGAGCCTGCCTGGGGTCTCCTAGAACAAGTGTGTGGGTGCCCACTGGCTGCAGTTCCACCTTTCCTTTCCTGGACTCTCAGGAAGACACGAATTCTGAATTCAGATGAACTGACTTCAAGTTCAGGCTCTGTGACTCTCACTGGCCATGTAAAATGGAGAGATGGAGTTATTGTAAGGTTTTGAAGGCAAGACAAGGGTTAAAGAAAGGCCCCAGGATCCCAGCACTTTGGGGGGCTAAGGTGGGCAGATCATGAGGTCAGGAGATCGAGACCATCCTGGCTAACACGGTGAAACCCTGTCTCTACTAAAAATGCAAAAAATTAGCCGGGCGTGGCAGCGGGTGCCTGTAGTCCCAGCTATTCGGGAGGCTGAGGCAGGAGAATGGTGTGAACCCGGGAGGCGGAGCTTGCAGTGAGCTGAGATCCGGCCACTGCACTCCAGCCTGGGCGACAGAGCAAGACTCCATCTCAAAAAAAAAAAATAAAGACCCAGGGAAAGAGAGAGATTTGGCAGCTTCAACAGCAACACAGGTTTATTACTAGCAAAACCCTGCAGTGGGGGAAACCAGCTTAGTTACCAGTGCCCACTGCCCTTAAAGTGACCATCATCAAGAAAGTTTCCACTGTGGGCAGCCAGGACTCAGCCCAGCCAGGTACCTCTGAGAGACAGCATAGAACATGTGCTTCAGAGTCATCCCACCCAGAGCAAGGGAGCTGGGGTATTTATCCACCAATACCCACCAGTCACTCTTCAAGCCTCCTTCCAAGGGCATGATTCCACCAGAATGCCCTGCCTGCAAGCAAGAGTCAGACCTGAGGTTGAGGGCAAGGCTCCTGACAGCACCTCCAGCAATAAGCAGGAACACAGCCTGGTGTGGACAGTTTCAGTCACTCAGTGACTCCAACACACACACACATACACACACACACACACTCTCTGTCACACACACACACACATACACACACACACATACACACACACCACACTCCAACACCAACACAGTGCAAACATACATACACAGGCATGCATGCATGACTGTTGCCCACTTAGATCCTGGTGAATCCATGGAATAGATGATAAGGCGGGAATCAGAGGGAAGAGCAAAATTAAGGGGAGTGAAGGTCAAATTTAGGGAACAAAATGCAAATTTAGGCAGAAAATCAAGGAGAAAGAGGAGTGGCTTGGACACCAGATGCCTGCTGGGTGGCACCTGCTCTACATACACTGTCACTAATTCTCCAAGCAGGCTTGTTGGGTAGAAGAAATTCCCCTCAATTTACTGATGGCAGAAATATAGTTCAGAAAAGAAAACTGATTTTACTAATGTCTCAGCAAGTTAGTGGACTCCCAGATCTTTCTGTCCACAAAGCCTACACATTCTCCCCTTGTTAGGCAGGCTGGGTGCCAGGCCCTGCTTCTGGGCTCTGCTCCTTTTCCTGCTAGGCAATAACGACAGAATTGACAAAAACGTTTTCCCCCTTCACCACCTGGAGCAGAGTCAATGAGATGGGCTGGGGAACAGGCCATGAGGTCCTGCACCCCCCATTCAATGTCTTCAGGATTGTGGTCTCTCAGGACTCTTGCCCCATGTGCTGGCAGCACTTCCGGTGTCTGGGTGTCTTGTGAGGTTGTACAGGACCCAGTATAGGCCACTGGCTGTGCTGTCATATCCTAAGAGGCAGCCAGGCTGGTTTGTGTCTCTTGGCTGCTTCAGCACCAGAGGATGGACAGCACCCATGCACTGAGGCCCTCAGGAGAATGGGAGGAGGGAAAGGAAGGGCAGAATGGAGTAATGCAGGGTCCATCCACCATGTCCCTGGATGGAGAGACCCCTGTTCCCACAATAGTCCACACCGGGACCACCACCGGCACTCATGAAGATGCCAGCCTCCATTTATATGTCCTCGTCTGACAACTCCTTCCCATTTTCATCCTGGAGACAAGATCTCTGAACACACTAGCTCTGAAGGCACCTGAGTCTAACCTGAGACAGTCCCATATCTGAGTGTCCCTCCTTTATCCAGCACCTTCCATGGCTCCACAGAGCCCTCCAGATTAAGTTCAAGTTATTTGATCAGACACTTGATCTCAAGCTCCATCCTACCTCCTGAATTAAGGCCCCAGAGAAGCTCACCTAGCTCTGCACAAGTGCATCACTGAAGTTTGAAGTCTTGAATGTGGCCTTAGGGGAGACAGGCCACAGGGAACCCCGGGGAGAGAGCTCGGTGAGACAGCCTACAGGGGACCCCGGGGAGAGAGCTTGGTGAGACAGGCCACAGGGGGTCCCTGGGGAGAGAGCTCAGCGAGACAGGCCACAGGGGACCCCAGGAAGAGAGCTCGGTGAGACAGGCCACAGGGGATCCCGGAAAGAGAGCTCAGTGAGACAGGCCACAGGGGACCCTGGGGAGAGAGCTCGGCGAGATAGGACACAGGGGAGCCCGGGGAGACAGCTCGGTGAGACAGGCCACAGGGTCCCCGAGAAGAGAGCTCGGTGAGACAGCCCACAGGGGTCCCCGGGGAGACAGCTCGGTGAGACAGGCCACAGGGGACCCCGGGGAGAGAGCTCGGCGAGACAGGTCACTGGGTCCCCGAGAAGAGAGCTCGGTGAGACAGCCCACAGGGGTCCCCGGGGAGACAGCTCGGTGAGACAGGCCACAGGGGACCCTGGGGAGTGAGTTCGGTGAGATAGGCCACAGGGGTCCCCGGGGAGACAGCTCAGTGAGACAGGCCACAGGGGACCCCGGGAAGAGAGCTCGGTGAGACAGGATGTCCAGGCCATCCTGCTGGACAGGATGGAGGAAGTCAGGGAACAGACAGGGTGGACAGTTGGGGTGCAGGGAGAGGCAGGTGCATGCTGGGAGGTCAGACCCTGTGAGGGCTGTAGGGGCATCAGGTGGAGTGGACTCAGGTGCACCCTCAGTGCACTGGGCAGGTCTCAGGCCAGGGTCCCTGGAACCCGGCTGGGTGATGTGGTTACTCCCGGGGGGCCTGCTGTCAGGTCCTGGCCACCCACCCTGGGCAGCACCATCCCATCTCAGGGCTAGGCTTTCTGAGTCCTGAAACAGAACAGTATTGCCCAGGCCTGACAGACTAGGGGGACCTGCCAAGTCCTCCATCCCTAGACTAGCCTCCCACACAGCAGGAACAGTCTCTCACCTTCACCTTCAGGGCACTGACTGATCCTTCTCATTCTAAGGAAGAACTGAGGACCTGCGCCAGACTAGGAGCCAGTCCCCTCCCTAAGTGGGCCTGAGGGAAGCACCATCCCTGTCCCAATCCGCTGCAAGTTTCAGCCCAGGAGATACATGGGGAAGGGAGGACGGGGTCTCCCTGCTGGCTGACACTGGAAAAGCAGGACCTGGAAGCAGAGGGAGCGCAGGGTTGGCAGGGGATGCTCCAGGTCCATGGAGAGCTTGGGCTGCACCCAGGGGCTGCCCCTCCTGGGCTAGAGGCTGTGCCCTCTGCAGGATCTGAGAAAGTCCAGTCCCGAGATGGGACAGCGCTGCCCAGGGTGGGTGGCTGGTGCCTGACAACAGTCCCCCAGGGAGTGACCACATCACCTGGCCTGGGTCCAGGGAGCCTGGGCTAAGACCTGCCCAGTGCATTGAGGGTGCGCCTGGAACCCACCCCACCTGACACCCCCACAGCCCTCACAGGGTCTGACCTCCCAGCATGCACCTGCCTCTCCCTGCACCCCAGCTGCCCACCTGCCTGTTCCCTGGCTTCCTTCATCCTGTGCAGCCCGTAGACTTTGACCATCTCTCTGGCCACTCTGGCCCTTCCTTTAACTTTGTCCTGTCAGGATCTCTGAGCAAGATATCCCAGGTCCATCCAAACACCTGCTTTGTCCACTTTTGACTGGGCTGTTGGGCTCCTCTGGGCCATCCCAGCTGTCCACGGGGCCCACATTGCACCTGTGATCTCCCAGCAATGCTCATCATCCCCCAATGACAAAGCCCCTGCTAGCCACACCCCACACATCAGGTCCTCCCCAGTCAAACCCTCACTGATTAGACCCCCATCGGGAGGCCCCACTAACCAGGTCTCCACTGCCAGGCCCACAATGACCAGGACTCCACTGACAAGTACCTTACGGACAAGGCCTCACTGATCAGGTTCCTCTGATCATGACCCCATTGCCTGGCCTCACAGATGAGGCCCCACTGACCAGGCCTCCAGGGAACAGGCTGCCACTGACCAGGCCCCTACTAACCAGGCCTGAGGTGACCAGATGCCCCTGACCTTGACCTAGTGAGTAGACGCCACTGAACAGGCACCCACTGCTGAGATCCCGCTGACCAGGTCACCCCGTATACCAGTGCCACAAAAGCCACAACTGACCACGTCCTCTCTGACCAGGCCCCTGTTGATTAGGTTCCACTGACCAGGTTGCCCTGACCAGGGCCCCACTGACAAGGGCCTCACTGATGAGGACACACCCACCAGACCCTGCTGACTAGGTCCCTGTGACCAGGCCTCCACTGAATAGCACCCCTTGACCTGGTCACCAGTGACCCAGCCCATGCTGACAAGGCTACCACTGAGCCCCAGCTGACCAGGTCTCCACTGACCAAGTCCCATAGCCCAGGTTTGCACTGACCAGACACCAAACCACTGGGTGCCACTGGTCCCCACTCACCAAGACCCCACTACTAGATCCCCCTAACGTGACCCTCTCTAAACAGACCCCTGCTGACCATGCCCCCATTAAATAGGCCTCACTGACCAAGTCCTATCTGACTAGGTCCACTGACCAGGCCCACGCTGATCAGGCCCCTCTTAACCATACCAGAAGGCCAAGCAGCAATGAGATGTTTAATATGCTAGGAGTAGGAGCAAGACAGAGAGAGGAAAGAGGTGCCACATCTTGTTATAAGACCAGACCTCATGAGAACTCACTATCAGGAGATCAGCATCAAGAAGATTAACCATTGGTGAAGGATCCAACACCCACACAACTGCCCAGTGTTTCCAGGCAGTAGCCTGCTGCAGAGGCAGAGCCTCTTGGAAGACCTCTGCTAGGGCAGTGCAGAAGGAAAATATGGGCTTGGAGCCCCCACACAGGAGGCCACCACCCTCCAGAGCCCAGATTCAGACTAACCAACGGCTCACACCCTCAGTATGGAAAACCTACAGGCAGTCAACGCTAGCCCAGTCCATGAGAGCAGCCATGGGGGCTAAAACCTGCAAAGCCACAGGTGCACTGTCCTAGTAGAGGTTTTCCATGAGCCTCTGCCTCTGCATCAGATTACTCCCCCTTCCTACTACCTACCACCCTCAATATTTGCATGGTGGGAAAGCAGTTTTCCTGCCAGTGAAGTCTCCTTATTACACACAGCATCATGAAGAGCAGTGTTGCCATAGACATCCTTAATGTTTAACATCATGAAGAACAGTGTTGCCGTAGACATCCTTAATGTTTGGATTGGCACCATGTTCCAGCAGAATAATGGAACACGTCTCTTCCTGGCAATGTACAGCCTATTGGTATTAGGTGAAAAATTAGACTATAAATTCTAAGAATTCAAAATACATATTCCACAGGTTTCACCAACTAGTTATATTTAAATGAGATAAATTCGTTTTAATTCTATGTATTTAGTGAAATCTATGTCATGCCAAAAGAGTTGGCTACCATACACCTTCATTAAAGGCGTCCTGTTCAGTCTGTCACAGATGTCAATCTGGCATTTTCTGCTCAGCAAGAGTGAGCACTTCCACACAGCCATGCGCACAGGCCAAATGTAGAGCAGTCCTATGAGAGCGAGAGGAGTTTTCAGGAAATTATAATGCAATATCTCAAAACCTACACTGCTTTATGTAATTGTAAACATTGAAGAGCATGTTATTCCTCTACCTTCAAAACAAATAATTTTCTTTTGAAAAAAGTGCAATATTTATTAGCTCTTATTGCTCACTACCTTAATGAAACAGCAGCCTATTTGGACAGAATGAGCTTAGTGTTTGGATTCAGTTCAACTAGGACTTGAATTCTACTTGGAACTCGGTCACTTACCAGCTATTGCTTAGCCTTTCTGTGCTTCATTTTTCTCATTAATAAAATAAAGATGACAATAGCAGCTAGCTCACAGGACACCATTGTGATGTTTAAATGGGAATCTATGTAAAGTATTTAGAACCATTTCTAGAACAAGCAACAACTCAATAATTGTTAGATTGTTGTTTTTTTGAGACAGGATCTTGTTCTGTTGCCCAGGCTGGAGTGTAATGGTTTATTACATATATTTCATATATTACCTCACTGCAACCTGGAACTCCTAGGCTCAAGCGATCCTCCTGCCTCAGCCTCTTGAGTAGCTGGGACCACAGGAGCACACCAGCATGCTCAGCTAATTATTAAAAAATTTTATAGAAAGAATCTCATTTTGTTGCCCAGACTGGTCTCAAATTCCTGGCATCAAGGGAACCTCCCATACTTCTATATCTATTGTCACCTTCAATGGTCACATATTATTCCATCCTATGGATGCAACTGAAACTCATTTATAGGACACATTCTGTGGGTTTTTGTTAACATAAATGCTGAGAAAAACAAAGTACGTGTATCTCTATTTTCTAAAGGTATTTTAATACAATAGAATTGATGTGTAAAGGGTATATACATTTTTAAAATGTAGTAATTACTGCCAAATTATCTATTTGAAAAGTCATCAGCAACTTAAACTTTAAGCAGCAGTATAAGGACCACTGCTCTTTATTCTCACAAACATTGTGGATAGAAAACAGTCTCATTCCTCTTTTAACTTAAATTCTTTTACGAGAAATACTAAGGATTTTTTGCTATGTAGATACGTAAATTGTGGATCTGCAAAACAGTACTTTGCTCACTTTTAGAGTTCTTTTCTTGTGGATTTGATTTGAAAGAATTCCCTGTAAAATGAAGATGTGCTTTTTATCTGTGTGTGTATATATATATAATATCAGTAATATATACAATTCTTTATATGTATGTTCACTTATATATAATAATATATATGATAAAAAATAAATTCCCAGTAGGATGAAGATACACTTTTCATCTGAATTTCTATTTATATATATATTAGTAAAAACATACGTATAGTAAATGTTTTCCAAGTATGTTATCTTTTGTTAAATTTTTTCTGATACGCAGGGGGGTTTTAATTTTTTTTTCTTTTTTATTTTCTTGAGACGGAGTCCCACTCTGTTGCCCAGGCTGGAGTGCAGTGGCGTGATATTGGCTCACTGCAACCTCCACCTCCTAGGTTCAAGCGATTCTCCTGCCTCAGCCTCCTGAGTAGCTGGGACTACAGGCGCATGCCACCATGCCAGGCTAATTTTTTGTATTTTTAGTAGAGATGGGGTTTCACTGTTAGCAAGGATGGTCTCAATCTCCTGACCTCATGATCTGCCCACCTCAGCCTCCCAAAGTGCTGGGATTACAGGGGTGAGCCACCGCGCCCAGACTCGGGGTTTTAATTTTTAGTTAGCTAAATCGACCTTCAGAATGCCTGCTTGTGAGGTCATTCTTAGGAAGGCCTTTGGCAACGTAAAATGTACCTGTATAAATAAGCATTTGTGTTCTGGTACTTTTCTCATTTTGCATATGTAAAAATTTCAATCTGTATTCCATCAGGAACTCATTTTTGTGACATAAAATTTCATTAGTTTTCTTCAAAGAGCAGGCATTTTATTAATAACTCAACTGTTCCTACTCATCTGAAATGTTACCATTATCAATCCTTACATCTATATCTTACATATAGTTCAGTGTTTCTAGATTTCCATTCTGTTCCATGTATTTATGTCTTTTCAGCTGTTAGTAAACAATTGTGGGAATTAATAGCACATTCTGATATCTAGAGGAGCAAGTCTTTTTCACTCCGTTATAAAAATTTTTAAATGTCATCACGATAGTAAGATAGACAGCAGGTGTCATGCAAAAATGGTAAATCCTTGATATTTTCATTTGGTTTATGTAAAACCGATAAACATAGAAAGAGCTCATGTTTTGAGAAAACGGAGTCTTCCCATTCAAGGAACCCACCTCCCACTTCCAAGTATCCCTCTGAGAAGCCCCAGTAAAGAACCTGTCTACATGGGTGGATTCAGGTGTAAAACCGACCCAGGCTTTTATCTGAGAACTTCTCACCTGCTGAACATGACTCACGGTATTTTTGACATGGGAATGAGTTCTCATTAGGCACCTCTAAGAAAGGAGACCACTACTACTCCTGATGCCCTCCTCCCCCCACCTTGCCTAGTTCACAAGACAGGAGGAAAGAGAGAAAAAAACAAAAGATAAATAGCCAGACAACCTTGGCAACACCACCCAGCCCTAGGAGTTAAAAAAAGTAATAACAATAACATCAACCCCTCACCTAAACTACTTGTGTTATCTGTAAATCCCAGACACTGTATGGAAAAAAAAAAAGCACTGTAAAACTTTTTGTTCTGTTAGCTGATGCATGTAGCCCCCAGTCATGTTTCCCATGCTTGTTTGATTTATCACGACCCTTTCACGTGGACCCCTTAAAGTTGTAAGCCTTTACAAAGTCCAAGTATTTCTTTTTCGGGGAGCTTGGCTCTTAAGACGCAAGTCTGCCGACGCTTCTGGCCAAATAGAAAACCTCTTCCTTCTTTAATCCGGTGTCTGAGGAGCTTTGTCTGTGGCTTGTCCTGCTACATTTCTTGGTTACCTGACTGGGAAGTGAGGTGATTAATGGACGGTCGAGGCAGCCCCTTAGGCAGCTTATGCCTGCCCTGTAGAGCATCCCTGTGGGGGATACTGGCCAGCTTGAGCAATGTGGATCCTGAAAGCGCTCCCGGGTAGCATTTGCCTCGGTGGAACTCCTCGTCAGAGCAGTGCACAGCAGGCCCCTGTGGAGGATCAAGACAGTGGCTGAACACCGGGAAGGAACTGGTACTTTAAGTCCGGACATCTGAAACTTGGTAAGACTGGTCTTTGGAACTTGCCCACTCCGAGTGGAAGCGTGGCCTGATCACCCACGGCCTGCCTGTACCCGGCACTTTGGCTTTTGTTTTTGACTTGAATTAACTGCTTGATACTTTGGTTTTGGTTCTGATTTTGACTTGGCTTAAATTGCTGGACAAACAGGTGTACTTTTAACAACACTTTGGTTTTAGTTTTTATTTTGATTTAGTGTAAATTAGATGAGCGAGTGATCTTTTACCCTTTCCTTCTTATAGTGTGAATGTTGTTTTGTCTCAAGAGAAAAATAGGTCAGACACAAAAGTAAGCCCACTCTGCTAGGAACTGTCAAAAAGAAAAATAAAATAGGAAAGTCATCAAATCATCAAAACTTACTCTATTAAAATGCATGTTACAGAACCTTGGGAAAGGTTTTGCAGGAGATTATAGAGTTAAGTTAACCCCTCAGAGGTTAAGATCTCTGTGTGAATTAGAACTGCCCTCTTTTGGTGTTGGATGGCCCACCGAAGAAACTATAGACAAGGAACAATTGACCGTGTATTTAAGGTGGTGACAGGGGTCGGAGGACAGCCAGTGTACCTAGATCAAGTTCCTTTATATTGACTCATGGTTAAATATAATATAGACAAAACCAGCATAAATTTAACCCTGTTTAACAGCTTATTGCAAAAAAAGCCAAAAGTAAAAGAGCAGCTTCGCCAGCAGACACAGAGTTAAAAAGGGAGTCCGAGAAACAGCAAGAGAAGCCAGTTTTGCAAGAGCTGCCAGAGATAATAGAAATTCTTTCTCCACATGTCCCAGCCTACCCCACTTTACCAAGGCCAAAAGCCCCCTCAGAAACGAGATTCAGGAGCTAACACACCCCAGGTCTCACCTCGAAGGGGAAGATTGGAGCCTCGAGAGGCCAAGGAAGGAAGTCAAGATAGTCAAGTGGCCGTCTCGGATCTGGTCTTGCTCAAGCTATGCAAATGCCTCTCAGAGAGACTGGAGGACCTGTCTATTATAATGACCAGGCCCACATCTAGGGGGACAACAGACCTTCATCTATCAGCCCTTTTCAACCATTGATCTACTAAACTGGAAACACCCTGAACCTGCCACCTTGTTCTCGGCAGCTAGAGCCCTGTCGAGCGTGACTGTGTAGAGGTGTTGGACTCAAGTTTACTCCAGCAGACCTGACCTCCAGGACCAGCCTTGGGCATCAGTAAACTAGGAGCTATACGTGGACGGGAACAGCTTCATCAACCCACAAGGAAAGAGATGTGCGGAATATGTGGTGGTAACCCTGGACATTGTCGTTAAGCTGAGCTCATTGCTTTAATTTGGGCCTTAGAACTCAGTGAAGGTAAGACTGTAAACATTTACACTGACTCTTGGTATGCCTGTTTAACCCTCCAAGTGCATGGAAAATTATATGAAGAAAAGAGCCTGTTAAACTCTAGGAAAAAGGGAAAAAAAGACCCAGAGAATGCAGCTCAGCTTCAGCATTTGCAGAGGTACTGAGAAGCACTTCTGCAGAGGCTAAGAGTTAGTAGAAAAAAGCAAGTAATACAAAAAATGATTTCAGAAATGCTTCAAGGAGCTGACAAAAGCCAAAGTCAGTTTTATAAGAGATTCTGTAACAGAATCTCTGGCTTTATACACCATTTAACCCTGAGGCTGCTGAAAATCAGTATATAGTGAATACTTCATTTGTAAAGCAATCCCATGGTAACATCAAGCAGAGGCTGCAGGCATGAATACCACCTAGTCTATCAAAAAACTAGCCGGCCGAAGTGGCGGGTGCCTGTAGTCCCAGCTACTCGGGAGGCTGAGGCAGGAGAATGGCGTGAACCCGAGAGGAGCTTGCAGTGAGCTGAGATCCGGCCACTGCCCTCCAGCCTGGGGGACAGAGTAAGACTCTGTCTCAAAAAAATAAAAATAAAAATAAAAAAAAATAAAAGTGGCCATTGAGGTGTATGTTAACTGTAACCAAGTAACAAAATTGGGAAAGAAAAAAAAAAAAGACTAAGATTAAGTGTAAAAAAGAAAAATTAGCAATGTGAGAGGACGTGGACGTGAATGTAAATGTGAAAGAAGTCAAGTTAGGCAAGGATTCAAGAGCTGGACAAGGCAAGAGAGAGATTAATGTGCAAGATGCAAAAAGAAAGGACACTAGAAGGGTAAATGTTCAAAAGGCAGTAAAGGAAATGGCCAAGGCTGCAAGACAAATAGGCCATCGGCCAAGGGCTGCCATACCTTGGAGGTACCAAATACTGATCTGATCAGACTGACAGGAGCTGAAGAATGTAAAGACTAGGGCAGACTATGCACCTTCTCATTAGGCTCCCAGGAGCCCATGGTCACATTAGAAGTTAAAAACAGCAAGATTCTGCTGTATCTGGATTCCAATTTCTCACTGAAGCCTAAGCCATTAAATGGAGTTACAAGTGGGGGAGGCGGGGGGAGAAGAACCCCTCCTCTAAGAAACTTAAACAGTAAAAAGAGCCATACCTTGTGAAAACTTGCCTATAGACTTTACAGAACTGCCCCAGGCTGGAGACTATCAGTACATGCTAGTGCTTGTTTGCTCATTTAAGATAAAATCAGGTTTTTGCCTATGGTCCTCCTCCGAGTCAGGTGCACCTCCACCAAATAAACTAGGTATTTGCCCTATAAGATTTTGTTTGGTCGGCCACCCCCAAATCATAGGTCAAATTAAAAGTGACCTCCAGAAACTAAAGAAATTAACCTTAAGAAAGCAAATGCAGGTAAAAATAGCCATACAAAATGTTCATAATTAAATAAATGAAAATGCCTATAAGCCTGATACCCCTTTAAATCTAGCGACTCTGTTTAAAGTAAAATCTAATTTTTCTAGGACATATATAGAATTGGCTCTATACTGTAACCTTGTCCACTCCCACTGCTGTTAAAGTTGCAAGTGTTGTGTCTTGGATCCACTACAGTCAGCTAACACTGGCAGCTCAGGACAAGTGGACCAGCCAGCAGGACACAGATCATCCAATCTGGCTGATCCTGAGACAAGACCAAGCTGCTGCTGAGGACGACAGCCCTGTTCTGGTCACTCCGGAGGTTGACCAGTCTACGCATGGCTGAAGCTTGAGGAGACAACAAGCCCTGTTCTAGTCACACACCGGCAGCTGACTAGTCTATGCACGGTCATAGCTTGAGGACTCATCAAGCAAGTAAATGTAGTTAAAAATCTTAATAGTTTTCCTGCAATACTGTTTTCCTATTGTTCTGTCGCTGTATTCAACCTTTTTCCCAGATAAGGACCTCTTTTGTTCTTGCTGTACATTGTTTTCTTGCTGTTACCCCCCATAACCACGCTAGAAGAAACGCCTATATAAGGTGTCCCCACTGTACACATACTACTTAGGAAACTCAGACCCGTCCAGCCCAGCAACAATTCCGAGTCTTATAGTCATTCTTTAAACATATAAACCAGAAGTTACCAGAACCTCTTCCTTTAGCAAAAACAGAAAAAGCCTATTTGCTCAGTTGGCTGAACACATTGCTGGCAGCCTGGATATTTCTTCATGTTATGTTTATAAAAAGGCTAACATAAGAGACCAATGGCCTTGAGAAGCAAAAGAGTTAATGCCTCAAGATAACTTTAACTAACTCTTTCCCCAAACAGATGCCCCAAGTTCAAGTATCTGGCTCTTAAAAACTTCTGTTATTAAAAAATACTGTGTTACTCGCTAAGAAAAAGCGTTTAAGACCCAGTGACAAAACTAACCTGCTTAGGACACGACAAAGTTGATACATGTGCCTGTACAAGTTTAACACAGATTTGATCCTAGGTCTTCATTTAGAAAATAGTTTCCAGCTATAAAAATTAAAAACCCTCAGTATGTTCTTCCCGCCATCTTGGCTCCTGTGGAGGCCTGCTGGGAATGGGGCTTCTAAAAGGAACTATGTCTGGAAGGCTGTGGTCCAAGGCCATTTTTGCCGGCTATAAGCGGGGTCTCCGGAACCAAAGGGAGCACACAGCTCTTCTTAAAATTGAAGGTGTTTATGCCCGAGATGAAACAGAATTCTATTTGGGCAAATGATGCGCTTATGTATACAAAGCAAAGAACAACACAGTGACTCCTGGCGGCAAACCAAATAAAACCAGTCATCTGGGGAAAGGTAACTCCTGCCCATGGAAACAGTGGCATGGTTCCTGCCAAATTCTGAAGCAATCTTCCTGCTAAGGCCATTGGACACAGAATCCGAGTGATGCTGTACCCCTCAAGGATTTAAACTAATGAAAAATCAATAAACAAACGTGGATTTGTGCTCTTGTAAAAAAAAAACCCTCATTGGCCGGGCGCGGTGGCTCAAGCCTGTAATCCCAGCACTTTGGGAGGCCGAGGCGGGTGGATCACAAGGTCAGGAGATCGAGACTATCCTGGCTAACATGGTGAAACCCCGTCTCTACTAAAAATACAAAAAACTAGCCGGGCGCGGTAGCGGGCGCCTGTAGTCCCAGCTACTTGGGAGGCTGAGGCGGGAGAATGGCATGAACCCGGGGGGCGGAGCTTGCAGTGAGCCGAGATCGCGCCACTGCACTCCAGCCTGGGAGACACAGTGAGACTCCGTCTCAAAAAAAAAAAAAAAAAAAAAAAAACCCTCATTATATTACTGGTAATAGAAAGTTGCTTGCTGCTCCCCTGTGTATTACACTTGCTCCTTCAAATGATAAAAGGTTTTGTAGCTACCATGGTTCATCAGAAAACTTCAGCACAAGTGTATTACATAAAACACTATCGCTCTGTCTCCCAAAGAGACTCAGAAAGTAAAAATAAAAGTGAGAACTCCCACTAATTAGTGAAAATTCTCAAAGGGGGGATAAGGAAGGAGGCCACTACTACTCCTGCTGCCCTCCTCCCCCAATCTTGCCTAGACATAAGACAGGAGGAAAGAGAGAAAGAAACAAAAGTAAGATAAATAGCCAGACAACCTTTGTACCACCACTCGGCCCTAGGAGTTAAAAAAAAGTAATAACAATAACATCAACCCCTGACCTAAACTACTTGTGTTATCTGTAAATTCCAGACATTGTAAGAATAAAAAAGCATTGTAAAACTTTTTGTTCTGTTAGCTGATGCATGTAGGCCCCAGTCACGTTTCCCACGCTTGCTCGATTTATCACGACCATTTCACCCTTAAAGTTGTAAGCCTTTACAGAGGCCAAGTATTTCCATTTCGGGGAGCTGGCTCTTAACACGCGAGTCTGCCCACGCTCCCGGCGGAATAAAAAACCTCTTCCTTCTTTAATCGGGTGTCTGAGGAGTTTTGTCTGCAACTCATCCTGCTACACCTCCACGACCCCATGTTTTAAACGTGTATACGCTTAACTTTGTGAGTCAAATCACTCAAATTCTCCATCAAGTGCTCCAGGCGGGGAGTCGCCAGCGATGGAAAGCAGCTGAGGCTCCGCTTGGCTCCGCTGCTCCGAAGGTGCCTGGCGCCCTCCAAAGCCCCCGACCCAGGGGCTGCGGGGCTGCGGGGCTGCCGGGCCTGGGGACCCCTCCCACCCCGGGCTGAGCTCCCGCCTCCCGTCCTTCCTGTCGCGGGCATCCACGTCCGGGCTCCTGCGCGCCAGGCAGCTCCGCCTCCGCGGCCTCGCCCTTGATGGCCGCCCTGTGGGTCTTCCGCAGTTCCGCGGCCCTGGTGTGGGACCCGGGACCCGCCTACTCGTGGTGGACGGAGCCCAGGACCGCCTGGCCCAGGCGTCTCCCGAAGTTGAAGAGCTTCCTCAAGGGGCGACTTCTCCTCAGACGCCCACCAGCGGCTCCTCGTGGCCTTTGCATCCTCACCCACCCCCAAACCCGCGATGTAGCTCAGAATCCGCGACCCAGCCCGGCCCACCCACCACAGCCTTCAGCAGCGACACTCGCAGCCTTCGACCTCTCAGACCGAGGGAGCCCCGCGAAGCCGTTAGGCGCGCCCCTGCCCCTCAGCGCCCGCTCAGACTCCGGAAGCCGCTCCCAAGCCCGCGCGACCGGCAGGGGGAGGCCGGCAGGGGGCGGCCGCAGCTCCAGCGCAGGCGCCGGGGGCTTGCGGGTTCTCCAGGGTCGCCCGGGACGTCCTGGACTCGCAGGCGCCCAGCCCGCCCGGCCTCCGCTGGCGGGGCCCTCCGCAGCCACCGGGGATGGGGCTGAGGGCCAGTTCCCGCCCCGGTGCAGCCGCCGCCGGGCAGATCTCCTGGCCTGTCCGCAGCCGCGGCGACATCCGGCCCTGGTTCTGGGAGGCCGAGAGCGCCAGCGAGCTTGGGAGTGGCCAGGCTGCTGCGAGCAGGCAGAGGGCGCCCGCAGTTTGAGCGCCCGGGCGGCGGAGCATGGCTCGGACGGCCTCTGGATCCCGAGTGCACCTGGCCTGAGAGCCTGCCAGGCCTGCCCCCGCCCGGCTCCTCCTCTGCCGGAGCTCGGGACCACTAGCCAGGCGCCCTCCGCAGTCGCCGGGAATGGGGCTGAGGGCGGGTTCCCGCCCCCGTGCAGCCGCCCCAGGGCAGACCGCCTGGCTTGGCCGCAGCAGCTGGGACATCTGGCCCCAGTTCTGAGATGTTGGGAGTGCGGGCTGAGATGTCGGGGGTTGCCTGGAGGCTGCCGCCTGCACACAGAAGGCGGCTGCAGCTTGGGTGCACAGGCGGGCTGGAGGGGCATGGCCTGGGCGGTCCCGGGATCTCCAGCGCGCCCAGGCTGAGGGTCCCCAGGACTTGCCTCCCGCCCCACTCCTCCACCGCAGGGAGTTCGGGGCCGCTGGCATGGGCACTTGGCAGCCACCCCGATGGGGTTGAGCGCCAGGTTCTCAGTTCTCGCCCCTGTGCAGCCGCCGCCGCCGGGCAGAATGCCTGGCTTGGCCGCAGCCACCGGGACACCTGGCCCTGGTTCTGCGACGCTGGGAGTGCGAGCAGAGCAGGCTCGGGAGTTGCCAGGCGGCTGCTGCCTGGACACAGAGGGCGACTGCAGCTTGGGCGCCCAGGCTGCGGAACATGGTCTGGGTGGGCTCCGGAATGCGTGCGCTCCAGGCCTGTTGGCCCCTACTGGACCCGCCCCGCTCCTCCTCTGCTGGAGCCTGGAGCAGCTGGAATGGCCACTCTGCAGTCACCGGGGATGGAGTTAAGTTTTCTTATCCTACGCATGCACACAAAAAAGTAACTATTATCTGAGATAATTAACATGTTGACTTCATTTTGGTAATCATTTCAGAATGTGCATATAGATATAAACACATCACACTGTACACCTTGAATATTTACAATTTTTATTTCTCTGTTATACCTCAGTAAAGCTGAAAAAATTAACAGGATTGAAAGGATAACCCCACAGTTCTATAGTAGTAGTTGGACACTTCAATACCTCATTTTAATTAATGGATAGAAAAACCAGATAGAAGCTTCATGAGAAGTGGAAGACTTGAAAAACAGTGTAAGCCATTTAGAGCTCATACACATATACAGAACAGTCCACCCAACAACAGCAGAATATACATTCTTTTCAGGCGGATATGGAACTTTCTCTAGGATAGGCCATATCTTCGTCCACAAAATAGGTCCTAATCATTTTAAAAAGCTTGAAATAATACCAAATATAATTTAAAACCACAATGGAAGAAACAACAGATACATAAAAAATGAAAACTTGAAAATTCACAAATATGCAGAAATTAAACAATACACTCTTAAACTACCAGTGAGTGAAGGAATAAACCACAAGTGAAGTTATAAAACATCTTGAGACAAAATAAAAACAAAACATACCAAAATGTATTGAATACCGTGAAAGTAGAGTTCAAAGGAAAATGTATGAATATAAACAACTACATTTAAGAAAAAAATCTCAAATCGGTAACCTCATTCTATATCTAAGGGCAGTAGAAAAAACCAAACAAACAAAAAAGACTAAATCCAAAGCTAGAAGAAGGAAAGAAATAATAAAGATTAGCACATAAATCAATAAAATAGAAGGTTGGAAAGCAGCAGAAATAAACATAGCTAAAAGTTGATTCTTTGAAAGATCAAACCTTTCGCTATATTGACTGAACAAAAGATGGAAGACTCAGTATTAAAATCATAAATGAAAGTGGCATTGCACCTTAAGAGAACTGAAGGGGCAATATAGGCCACAAAGGCTTCAATTGTTAGGCAAGTCATACTCCGAGCTGGGCTTGGAGCCAGTGGGATGTGGACGGTGGGGAGAATGTGGCCTCCTGAGACACCAGCCAGAGCAGCTAAGGGAGTGCTCACAACACCACGTCCCCACCCAGCAGCAGCCACACAACACAGAGAAACCTGTGAATTTGGGAGAGGGAGAGCACAGTGACTGGGGAATTTAACATTAAACTCAGTGCTGTCATGTCAGTAAAGACCTGGCAGAATTCCTCACCTGCTGACTAAAGAACCCCTGTACCCAGAATAAAAACAGTGATACCCAGGCAATACTCCGTGGGCACTGGGCTCTGAGAAGTACCAACTTCATGTGTGACTCAGCACATTTCCAGCTGTGGTAGCTATGGTGAAAGACTTCTTCTGTTTGAGAAAAGCAGCAGGGAAAGTAAAGGGAACTCTGCGTTGCACCTGATATACCAGCTCAGCCACAGTGACGTAGAGCACCAAGCAGATTCTTAGAGTCCCTGAGTCCAGGCCTAGGGGATTGGTCAGCATTTCTGCACTTGTCCTGGGCCAAAGGTCGAGTCCCAGGCATTGCAGAATTTATCCCAAGCTAACCAAAGAGTCCTTGGGCTTTAAGTGAGAAATTGATGATGATTTGGCAGAACCCCCCCACTGGGCCGGTGGTGTTGGCAGTCATAGGAGAGGCTCTTCTGCCTGCAGACAGGGGAAGGAAGACTAGAAAATACTTTGTCTTACACCCTAAGTGCCAGGTTAGCTACAGTAAAATAGAAAAGCAGGTAAATTTTGAAGATTCTGTGCTTTAATTTCTGGCTCCCAGACAGCATCTATGGACCCACTCATGGCTAGGGGAACTTGCTGCCCTATAGGCAGAGACACAAACCTGGCTGGCTTTGCCATCTGCTAATCATACAGTCCTAGGGCTTTGAATAAACTTACATGGTAGCCAAGTAGTGGTTACAGGGGGCCTTGGGTGAGACCAAGTTCTGTGCTTACGTCAGGTGTGAACCAGCACGGTCTCAGTGGTAGTGGCCACAGGGGTGCTGTTACCCCAACTCCAGCTCCACGTGCCTCAGCACAGAAAGATCCTCTGCTGGTTTGAGAGAAAGTAAGGGAAGAGAATAAGAGTCTCTAATTGATAAATCAAGAGAATTTTTCCTGATGTTAATCCAAGGTCACCAAGGCAGTACCCCTATGTGTTTGCGTAAACTACTGTGTTACTGGGTTTGGAACCTAAGTCTCTTTGAATACCTGGAAAGTGTTTCCAAAAAGAATGGGCACAAACAAGCCCAGACTGTGAAGACTACAATAAAGACTGAACTCTTCAATGCTCAGATATAGATGAACATCTACAAGTATCAAGACCATCCAGGAAAACATGACCTCACCAAACAAGCTTAAAAAGGCACCAGGGACCAATCCTGGAAAAACAGAGATATGTGACCTTTCATACAGGAAATCCAAAATAGCTGGTTGAGGTAATTCAAAGAAATGTAATGTAACACAGAGAAGGAATTCAAGATTCTGTGAGATAAATTTAACAATGAAATTGAAATTTTAAAAAAAGGCAAAATTCTGAAGTTAAAATGCAATTGTCATACTAAGAATTCATCAAAATTACTTAAAAGAATTGATCAAGGAGAAGATAGATTTAGTGAACTTGAAGACAGACTATTCGAAAAGACAAAGTCAGAGGAGACAAAAAAGAATAAAAAATAAAGCATGCCTACAGAATCTAAAAAATAGCCTCAAAATCAAAATCTAAGAGTTATTGGCCTTAAAGAGGTGGTAGAAAAAGAGATAAGAGTTAAACATTTATTTAAAGAAATAATATTAAATAATATTAAACAATTCCCCAACATTCGATATCAACATTCGAGTACAAGAAAGTTACAGAACATTAAGCAGATTTAACCCAAAGAAGACCACCTTAAGGCACTTAACTGAACTCCCAAAGGTTAAGGATAAAGAAATGATTCTAAATGACGAGTTGATGGGTGCTGACGAGTTGATGAGTGCAGCACACCAACATGGCACATGTATACATATGTAAAAACCCTGCACGTTGTGCCCATGTACCCTAGAACTTAAAGTATAATAATAATAATAATAATAAAAAGAAATGATTCTAAAAACAGCGAGAGAAGAGACACAAATAACATTCAGTGGAACTCCAATACATCTGACAGCAGACTTTTCAGGGGAAAATTTACAGTCTGAGAGAGTGGCATGACATATTTAAAAAGCTGAAGGAAAAAAAAAGAATAATGTATCTGGTAAAAAGTCCTTTAAACTTGATGGAGAAATAAGAACTTTTCCTGACAAACAAAAACTGAGGTATTTAATTCACACCAAACCTGTCCTACAAGAAATGCTAAAGGGAGTTCTCAACCTAAAAGAAAAGAGTCAGTGAGCAATAAGAAATCATCTGAAGATACAAAACTCACTAGTAATAGCACATGGAAAAACACAGAATATTATAACATGGTAATTATGGTGTGCAAAAATCTCAAATAGAGTAAACAATAAACCAATAAAAAATAACTACAACATATTTCCAAGACATAGACAGTAAAATAAGGAAGGAAGAGAAACAACAAAAAGTTTAAAAGAACAGTAATGGAGTTAAACTGTAGAGATTTTATTAGCTACTTTGCTTGTTTCTTTGTTTATACTATCAATGTTAAATTGTCCATAGTCTAAAATGATGTGTTATAAGATATTATATTCAAGCCTCATGGTAATTTCAGATCAAAAAGCATACCACAGATGTACAAAAAGTAACAAGCAAGAAATTAGATAATATTGCTACAGAAATCAACTTCACTAAAAGGAAGATGGGAAGAAAGAAAAGAACGATGAGAGGACAAAAATCAATCAGAAAATAATAACAATGGTAGGAGTAAGTGCTTATCAATAATAACATTGAATGTACATGAACTAAATACTCCAATCAGAAGACAAACAGTGGATGAATGGATAAAGAAGCAAGACAATGATCTGTGACCTACAAAAAAAAAATACTTTACCTATAAAGATACATTTAGATAAAGATACATTTAGACTGAAAATAAAAGGATGGAAAAAGTTATTCCATGCCAATAGAAACCAAAAAAGAGCAGAAATAGCCTTACTTATACCGCACAAAAATAGATTTCAACAAAAGACTGTAGGAAGATATTACGAAGGTCATTATATAATAATAAAGAGATCAATTCAGCAAGAGGATGTAATTGGAAATATATATCCACCCAACATTAAAGCACCTAGATAAATGAAGCAAACATTAATAAGAGCTAAAGAAAGAGACGTCAATACAATAATGGCTGGACACTTCAACACCCTGCTTTAGTCATTGGATAGACCTTCCAGACAGAAAATCAACAAAGAAACATCAGACTTAATCTGCACTATATAACAAATGAACCTAATAGATATTTATAGAAAATTTCATCCAACAGCTGCAGAATACACATTCTTCTTCTCTGCACATGGGTTATTTTCAAGGATAGACCATATGTTAAGTAACAAGTCTAAAAACATTCAAAAAATTGAAGTAATATTAAGCATTTTCTCTGACCACAATGGAACAAACTAGAAATCAATTAAAAAATGAATTTCAGAAACTATACAAACACATGGACATTAAACAATATGCTCTTTAATGATCAGTAGGTCAGTAAAAATATTAAGAAGAAAATGGAAACATTTCTTGAAACAAATGATAATGGAAGTATAGCATAGCAAAACCTATGGAATATAGTAAAACAGGTACTATTATAAAAGGAAAATTTATAACTGTAAGTGCCTACATAAAAAGCAGAAAAGCTGCCAATAAATAACCTAACAATACATCTTAATTAACTAGAATAAAAAGGCCAAACCAAACTCAAAATTAAAAGAAAAGAAATAATAAAAATTAGAGTGGAAATAAATAAAGCTAAAATGAAGAAATGCAAAAGATCAACGAAACAAAAAGTTGAATTTTTGAAAAGTAAAACAATTGACAAATATTTAGACAGGCTAACTAAAAAACAGAGAAGATACAAATTAATAAAATCAGAGGTGAAAAAGGAGACATTACAAGTAATGTTTCAGAAAATTAAAGGATCATTAGTGGCTACTATGAGTAATTATTTGCCAACAAATTAGAAAACCGAGAGGAAATTAATTCTTAGACACACACAACATACCAAGAGTGAATTAGAAAAAAATCCAAAACCTGAACAGAACAATAACAAGTAACAAAATTAAAGCCATAATAAAAAAAAGTCTATAGGACCAGACTGAAAAATAGAGAAAGAACATTTCCAAACTCATCCTTTGAGGCTAGGATTACACTGATATCAAAACAAGACAAAGATACATTTAAAAAGCAAACTACAGGCCCACATTTGAGAATATTGATGCAAAAATTTGCAAAAAAACTAGCAAACTGAATTAAACAATACATAAATAGGTAATTCATAATGACCAAGTGGAATTTATCCCAGGGATGCAAGGATGGTTCAACATGCAAATCAATCAATGTGATATATCATATAATCAGAATGAAGGGGCCAGATGCAGTGACTCATGCCTGTAATCCTGGCACTTTGGGAAGCTGAGGTGGGCGGACCACCTAAGGTCAGGAGTTCAAAACCAGCCTGGCCAATGTGGCAAAACCCCATCTCTATTAAAAATACAAAAATTAGCCAGGTGCTGTGCTGGGCATCTGTAATTCCAGCTACTTGGGAGGCTGAGGCAGGAGAATCGCTTGAACCCAGTAGGCAGAAGTTGCAGTGAGCTGAGATCATGCCATTGCACTCCAGCCTGGGTGACAGAGGAAGACTTTGTCTCAAAAAACAAAACAAAACAAAAAAACCAGAATGAAGGAAAAAATCCATATAATCATTTCCATTATGCTAAAAAATTATTTGATAAAATTTAATATTCTTTAATAATAAAAAACCCTTTGAAAACTGGGTATGGGATGAACGTATTTCAACATAATAAGTCATATGTGACAGACCCACAGCTAGTTTCATACTAAGTGGGGAAAAACTAAAAATCTTTCCTCTAAAATCTGGAAGATGACAAGAATATTCACTTTTACCACTGTTGTTCAACATAATTCTGAAAGTTCTATCTGGAGCAATCAGACAGGAGAAAGCAATAAAAAGCATCCCAACTGGAAAAGAAGTCAAATTATCATTTTTGTTGATGATATCATCTTATATCTGAAAAAACATAAAGACTCCTCTGATAGGGTTTCTATGTGTGTTCCCTCCCAAATCTCATATTTAAATGTAATTCTCAATGTTGGAGGTGGGCCTGGTGAAAGGTGATTTAACCATCGGGGTGGATTACTCACAAATGGCTTAGCACCATCCCATTTGGTACTATCCACCTGACAGGGAGTGAGTTCCCATAAGATCTGATCATTTAAAAGCGTGTAACAAGTCGCCCCTCTGTTTTTCGCTCGTGCTTTTTCTCTGTGATGTGCAAGATTCTGCTTCAACTTCTGCCATGACTGTAAACTTCCAGAGGCCTCCCCAGAAGTGCATGCCAGTGCTATGCCTTCTCTACAGCCTGTAGAATCGTGAGCCACTTAAACCTCCTTTTTAAAAAATAAATTACCCAGTCTCAGGTATTTATTGTGATGCAAAAATAGCTTACTACAGAAAATTGGCACAAAGGAGTGGAAAATTGTTATAAGAATACCTGAAAATGTGGAATCAGCTTTGTAATTGGGTAAACAGGCAGAGGTTGGAAGAGTTTGTAGGACTCAGAAGAAGACAGAAAAATGAGGGAAAGTTGAGATTTTCTTAGAGACTGGTT
The DNA here is from genome assembly GCF_003255815.1 of Theropithecus gelada. Classification (NCBI taxonomy): domain Eukaryota; kingdom Metazoa; phylum Chordata; class Mammalia; order Primates; family Cercopithecidae; genus Theropithecus; species Theropithecus gelada. The sequence goes on from NC_037669.1 coordinate 194,150,716, forward strand.
GAATGGTTGTGACCAAAATGCTGATAGTGATCTGGACAGTGAAGGCTGGCCTGAGGAGGTCTCAGATGGAAATTAGAAACTTATTAGGACCGAAGCAAAGGTCATGCATGTTGTCTTAGCAAAGTGGTTGGCTGAATTTTGGTCATGCCCTAGGGATATATAAAAGTTTGAGTTTGAAAGTGATGATTTAGGGTTTCTGTTGGAAAAATGTCTAAGCAGCAAAGCATTCAAGATGTGGCCTGGCTGCTTCTAACAACCTATGCTCACATGTTGGAGCAAAAAAAGTAAGTTATAACTTATTTTTACTTACAAGGGAAGCATAGTGTAAAAGCTTGAAAACTTTGCAGCCTAGTCATGTGGCAGAAAATAAGAAGCTTTTATAAGAGAGGAACTCAAGCAGGCTGTGGAGCAACCACTTGTTAGAGATAGTTGTATAATCTAAAAACAAAACAAAACAAAACAAAAAAACCAGCAAGTGTTGGTAGCCAAGATAATGGGAAAGAGGAATTGAAGGCATTTTAGAAATCTAAAAGGCAGGCCCCCCCATCAAAGGCCCTGAGGCCTAAAAGAAGAGAATAGTTTCTGGGGTCAGGCCCAGGACCTGCTGCCTTGGGTAGCCTTGGAACATGGCTCCCTGCATCCTGGCCACTGCACTCCAGTCACTGCTTCAGAGGGTGCAAGCCATAAGCCTTGGTAGCTTTCATATGGTGTTAGGCCTATGGGTATACAAAATGCAAGAGTTGACACTTGGGAGCCTCCACCTTTACTTCAAAGAATGTATAAAAAAGCCAGGGTGTGCAGGCAGAAGCATGCTGCAGGGGTGCAGCCCTCATGGAGAACCTCTACTGAAACAATGCAGAGAAGAAATGTAGGGTTACAGTCCTGATGCTGGCTCCCCACTGGGGCATGGCCTAGTAGATCTGTGAGGAGAGGATCACTGTCCTCTAGACCCCAGAATGGTAGATATAGCTACAGCTTGCACCTTGCACCTGGAAAAGCTGGAAGCACACAATACCAGCCAGAGGCACACAACACCAGCCCATGAGAGCAGCTGTGGGGGCTGAACCGTGCAAAGCCACAAGGTCTAAACATCCCAAGGCATTAGAGTGCCCTGGAAATGGGACATAGAGTCAAAAATAATTATTTTGGAGCCTTACAATTCAATAACCCCCTTTCTGGGTTTCAGACTTGCATGGGTCCTGTAGCCTCTTTCTTTTTGCTGATTTCTTCCTTTTAGAATAGGAGTATTTACCCAATGCCGATGCCTCATTTGTATCTTGGAAGTGCCTAATTTGTTTTTTATTTTACAGGCTTACAGGAGGAATAAACTGGCTTTGTCTTAGATGAGGCTTTTGACTTTTGAGTTAAGGCTGAAATGAGTTAAGACTTTGGGGATTATTGGGAAGTCATGATTGTATTTTGAAATATGAGAAGGATATGAGATTTAGAATGGCCAGTGGCAAAATGATAGGGTTTGGATGTGTGTTCCCACAAAAATCTTATATTGAAATGTAATCCTCAATGTTGGAAGTGGGCCTAGTGGGGAGGTGATTGAATCATGAGGGTAGGATTTCCATGAGCAGTTTGGCATCATTTTCTTTTGTGCCATTCTCACAACAGTAAGTTTTCATTAGAGTTGGTTATCTAAAAGTGTGTGTACTACCTCCCCCTGCCCTCGCACTTACCATGGGATATACAAGCACTGGATTTATTTTTCACCTTGATTGTCAGTTGTCAAAGGCTTCACCGGAAGCAGAAGCCAGTGCTATGTTTTCTGTACAGCCTGTAGAACCATGAGCCAATTAAACCTATTTCCTTTATAAATTAACCAGTCACCGATTATTTTTATAGCAATGTGAGAATGGCCTAATATATCCACCAAAAAGCTATGAGAAGTAATAACTTGAGTAAATTTGCAGAATACAAAATCAACATATACAAATCAGTAGGATTTCTATATGCCAACAGTCAACAAATTGAAAAAGAATTCAAAAAAATAATCCTATTTGCAATAGCCACAAATAAAACAAAATGTGTGGGAATTTACCAAAGAAATAAAAGTTCTCAACAATTAAAAATGTAAAACACTGGCCAGGCGCGGTGGCTCACGCCTGTAATCCCAGCACTTTGGGAGGCCGAGGTGGGTAGATCACGAGGTCAGGAGATCCAGACCATCCTGGCTAACACGGTGAAACACTGTCTCTACTAAAAATACAAAAAATTAGCCGGCCGTGGTAGTGGGCGCCTGTAGTCCCAGCTACCCAGGAGGCTGAGGCAGGAGTATGGTGTGAACCCAGGAGGCAGAGCTTGCAGTGAGCCGAGATCGCACCACTGCACTCCAGCCTGGGCGACAGAGCCAGACTTCACCTCAGAAAAAAAAAAAAAAAGGAAAACATTGATAATTGATAAAAGAAATGAAAGAGAACACAAAAAAATGGAAAGATAGCTATTTCTACATTCACAGATTGGAAGAATCAGTATTTTTAAAAATGTCTATGTGATCCAAAGTAATCTATACATTTCATACCATCTCTATCAAAACAATGACATTCCTCACAGAAATAGAAAAAAAAAAATCTGAAATATACACAGAACCACAAAACACCATAATAGTCAAAGTTACGCTGAGTATATAAACCAAAACTGGAGGAATCCCATTACTTGGTCTTAAATTATACTATCAAGCTATCGTAATTAAAACAGCATGACACTAGACTAAAAACAGACAAAGACAAATGGAATGAAATAGAGAACTGTTGATGGGTGCAGCACACCAACATGGCACAAGTGTACATATGTAACAAACCTGCACATTATGCACATGTACCCTAGAACTTAAAGTATAATAATAATTTAAAAAGATGGGTAAAAAAATATAACATAGTCAATTAATACATATTTTGTGTATGTATAATGTACTATATTCCTACAATAAAATGTTACAAAAGCCAAAAAAAAAAAAAAAAAAAAAAGAAACAAACTCATACAGCTAAACTAAACTTATTTTCAATGAAAGTGTCAAGAACATACAACAAAAAATAAGACAGTTTCTGTAATAAATAGGGCTGGGAAAACTGGCAAGCCATAGGCAGAAGAATGAAACTAGAACCCTATTTCTTGCCACATACAAAAATCAAATTAAAATGAATTAAAGACTTAAACCTAACACCTCAAACTATCAAACTTTTACAAGAAAACATTGGGGAAACTCTTTAGGGGATTGGTTTAGGCAAAAATTTCTTAAATAATGCCCCATAAGCACAGACAACCAAAGAAAACATGGACAAATGGAATTACAGCAAGTCAGAAAGCTTTTTTAAAGTAAAGGAAACAATAAACAAAGTGAAGAGAAAACCCACAGAATGGGAGAAAATATTTGTAAATTACCCATCTGAAAATCAATTAATAGCTACATGATGTGGTTAGGCTTTGTATCTTCACCCAAATCTCATATTGAATTGTAATCCCCAGATGTTGAGGGAGAGACCTGGTAGAAGGTGATTGGATCATGGATGTGGTTCCCTCATGCTGTTCTTCTGATAATGAGTGAGTTCTCATGAGATCTGATGGTTTTATAAGGGGCTCTTCTCCCTTTGCTTCACATACATGCTCTCTCGCCTGCTGTCATGGAAGAGGTGCCTGCTTCCCCATCTGCCATGATTGTAAGTTTCCTGAGGCCTCCCCAGCCATGTGGAACTGTGACTCAATTAAACCTATTTCCTTTATAAATTACCCAGTCTCACCAGGTGCAGTGGCTCATGCCTGTAATCCCAGCGCTTTGGGAGACCGAGGTGGGTAGATCATGAGGTCAGGAGTTCAAGACCAGCCTGGCCAAGATGGTGAAACTCCATCTCTACTAAAAATACAAAACCTAGCTGGGCATGGTGGTGGGTACCTGTAATCCCAGCTACTCTAGAGGCTGAGGCAGAGAATTGCTTGAACCCAGGAGGTGGAGGTTGCAGTGAACCGAGATCGTGCCAGTGTACTCCAGCCTGGGTGACAGAGCAAGACTTCATCTCAATAAATAAATAAATAGATAAATAACCCAGTCTCAGTTTTTTTTATAGCAGTGCAGAAACAGACTAATACACTATAATATATTAAGTTCAAAAATTCTATAGAAAAAATGTAGTAATCCAATGAAAGACTGGACAAAAATTTAAATGAACACTTACGAAAAGAAGACATACAAATGGCAAACAGGCAAATGAAAAGGTGCTCCACATTACTGATCATCATAGATATGCAAATCAAACCCAAAATGAGATACCATTTCACCCCAGTTAAGGTGGCTTTTATCCAGAAGTCAGTCAAAAACAAATGTTGCTAATAGCCAAGATTTGGAAGAGACCTAAATGTCCATCAGCAGATGACTGTTGATAGAGAAAATGTGGTACATGTACACAATGGAGTACGATTCATCTATAAGAAAGAATGAGAGTCTGACATTTGCAATAACATAAATGGACCTGAAAGTCTTTAGGCTAAGTGAAATAAGTCAGGCACAGAAAGACAAATGTCACATGTTCTCACTTATTTGTGGGTGCTAAAATTCAAAACAATTGGTGTCATAGAGATAGAGAGTATAAGGATGGTTACCAGAGGCTGGGAAGGGCAGTGGGGGAACAGGGGTTTAGTGTGGATGCTAAATGGGTAAAATAAAATTGTTAGAAAGAATGAATAAGACAGTATTTAATAGCACAACAGGGTGATTATAGTCAAAAATAATTTAATTATACATTTTGTAAAAACTGAAATAGTATAATTGGATTGTTTATAACACAAGCTATAAATGCTTGAGGTGATGGATTCCCCATTGTTTATTATGTATTATTCATTGCACACCTGTATCAAAGTATGTCATGTACCCCCATAAATATATACACCAACTATGTACCCACAAAAATAAATTAAAAATTAAAATTAAAACCAAAGGGAGGAGAGTTTAACGAGGCATGTGTGACCCATGGCTTGAACCAGCTTTTCAGGTTAACTTTGGAATATCCTTATCCAAGAAGAGGGGTCCATTTAGTCAATAGGGCCTTGGAAATTAATTTTTAGTTTATAAGTGGAAAAAAGAAGGATTTTTAATCCTGAGCCACAGCTCTCAGTTAATCAATCCCTGCAGGGAACCCTGTTCTTTACTCTGGAGATAAACACTAGTTTTCTTTTCCACAGAATAACACCACATTTCAAAATGAAGGGAAACATCTTGAAACTAAGAGGTACAGCCTTATTAAATTTGATTTGGTTTCCATTGTAATTAATTTAATCATGTGTGTTCCAGAGTCTGTCTTCAGTCTTCTAGTTCAGGCCCATGATCTCAGGCCCATGATAAATTTGCTCAGATCCCTGCTCAACAGCAAGAAATCAGTTTGAATTATTTAAAAACCTCATTGTGACTGGGAGCAGTGGCTCAAACCTGTAATCCCAGCAATTTGGGAGGCCAAGGTGGGCAGATCACTTCTTGTCAGGGGTATGAGACCAGCCTGGCCAACAGAGTGAAACCCCATCTCTACTGAAGACACAAAAATTAGCTGGGTGTGGTGATTCATGCCTGTAATCTCAACTACTTGGGAGGCTGAGGCAGGAGAATCCCTTGAACCTGGGAGGCGGAGATTTCAGTGAGCCAAGATGGTATACTGACTCCAGCCTGGGCAACAGAGCAAGACTCTGTCTCAAAATAGTAATAAATAAATAAATAAATAAATAAATAAATCTCATTGTGTTTCAAACAAAATTTCTTCTGCATATCAACTTGCATATTAACTATAATCATTTTGTTTATATCCAATCCTGAGAAATCTTTGAGGACTAATTTCACTCTTTTCTGCCATTTTGGTAAACATACCAAATGCCATCAAACAAAATGCACAAAATTCCTGAGAAATATATTTTATCCTTGAGGAGTAGACTTGCTGTGTTAGAGGAATTCGTGGTTACCAAGCTTCTAGTTTAATAAACATGACTAGAATACTCTGTCTTAATATGAGTAGCTAGGTACTCACAAGGCATTTAGAAGGATAATACTTATGGTCTGAAAATAGCCACATTTTTTAGCTGGCCACATATTACAATTGCAGAATATTCTTGGCCATACAAGACATCTTCCACTAAGCCTCAAAAATGTATAAATGTCTTAGAAGTGCAGCATTTTTTCTTAAAGATAATATTAATGAGCTAACTTAGGTCAACAGGTTAATGGTCATTGTTAAAACCAATAGCCCCAACTTTAGTGAGTACATCTGCACCTTCCAAGTTTAATTATAGCTCTTTCTTTTTATAGTTACTTATGAGTGGAGACACTAACAAAAGACAATGCATTCCTGCTCTTGTTTTTTGAGGATATCCAACTCTGTAATGGAGTCATTTCTAATAAACTTGCTTCCTTCACTGTGCTCTCTGACTCACCTCAAATTTTTTCCTGCACAAGATCTAAGAATCCTACTTTGTGATTTGTATCACGACCTCTTTTCCAGCAACATCTTTCAGCAACACCATGAAGGGACACCAAGACAAGACCCCCACTCAAAGGAAAACAATCCACACAGAATCAATCAGCTGGCAAGTGGGCCATCTTTTGGAGTCATGAAGCCATTCAGGTGGGCAAGAACGATTATCCACTATTACTTAAGTGAGAGGCCCTAGGGTATAAAGTTAGGGTGAGAGACTCAGCCCAAAGTTAGAGACCTGGGGTGTCATACTCAGATTAGAGGCCAAGCTCACAAGGTTAGGGGCCCTGGGGTATATTGAGAAGAATGGATTTGGCTAAAGAAGATGTTTGCCAAGTTCTCTTTTTGGACTGTCCACCTTGTGCTCTCTGTCCCTCACCTGAGTGCTCTGCATCTTGTCACCTTTCTGCTCACCGCCTCTGTTTTGTAGCAGCCTGGAGACTGCCACAGGAAGGAGGCCCCAAACAGTTTAGCTTTTACTTTCCTCAAGGATCCTCTGACTTTTAGTTGATTGCTTATTTAATTTGCCACTGGTCCAAGTAACACTGAAAAAAAGAGATGTCTCGGAACCTAGCATTTTTGTACCTTAATTATTAGAAAAGATCAGCAATAACCTCTCCATCATTATGACTAGAAGTTGAAATGTGGCATTTCACAGCCCTACATGATAAGATCAGATCTGCCTGTTTAGTGACAGCCTCTTTTATGACAACCCCTGTAAACAATTAGCCTCAAGATAGAGAATATGAGACTTTTTCTTAACAGTTTTCTGTCATTTCTTAACCATAAGGTCATCTTTGATGAGCTGGTATAGGGCAGCTGGACCCTACTTTCTAAACCCAGCACGTCACTTTTTTCCTGAGAGAGTTTTGTTGTAGCAGTGTGAAAATGGACTAATACATTACAACATACAAGTTACAGCCTTCCCATTCCCCCTCCCCTTTTTTGCAGTTAATTTGTTTTATAGAAGAGAAACTAAGAAACTAAATGGGAGGAAATACTTTACATACAGGCCTCTCTGATACTTGGTCAGGATAAAAAGTTAAAATGGGCTTCTATATATTTGATGGAGGAAAAGACAAAATAGGGATGGCACATAATTGATTACCCTTCTAATGCAAGTGCCTCTTAATATTAGGCTTTTCTTAGCTGGGCCTGAACTCTCCCCTGCCAGTCCGAGCACCCCATAAGAACACAGACTCCTTCCAGTTCTGGTGAGGTGTGCAACATGTTATTAATTTCTTCTAGTTTTCCAGAGTTATCTAGTGTCCGGGCATCATCTTCTCCCTGCCCTTCGAGTCCTGTCTTACATACATACCCCACTCTCAAAACACCTGAGCTTCACCAGAACAACATGCGGTGGGGCCTCTTATCAGCTGGTAAAGTTGAATGTTTGCCCTCTCTGGGAAGTGACAGATGATAATAGGAACACTATATAGGTATATGGACCCTTTTCTATGTCTGAGTTAGCCATAGCCAAACACTAAAACAGCTTTCAGAGGTTCCAGGAAAATTCATAGACAAATTTGAGAGGCTAACCTTGATGTATGATCTGATCAGGCAAGATTTGTGTATATTTATGCTCACCTGCTGCATGGTAGAAAAGCAGTGTATTACGGGAGTGGTTAGTGCACATGCTAACAGGGTGGCAGCCTGCAACCAGGGACATGACACCTATCAAGTAGGAGGCACAGCAGTGCCTGACTAGGACCCAAAAGAGAACTAGAATCTAGAAAAGAGAAATGAATTAGGAAGAAAGTGAGATATAGAGAGAAAAAATTATGATCATTTGACTCCTTGAAGGAATAAAAAAAGTGTGATAAAGCTTTTCGATTTTTACAAAGTCTGGAAAATTACTCAGGGAAAAGATGAAAACCTAGCCTTATTCCAAGGGTGGATAATTTAGACTTTGAGGGAATACACTAACACTGTCCAAGAAGGGACAGGCATTGCTAGGAGTTTATTTTATAGCCCAGTCTGCTTCTGATATCTGCAGGAAGCCACCAAAAGCAGCCTTAGGCTTCCAGACTCCCGTGGATCAGATTTTAGACTTGGATTCTGCAGTTTTCCATCACAGGAATAGGGCAGAGAAAACATAAAATAAAGCAAATCCCCCAAGAGGCCCAGCTTCTAGCTGCAGCCTTGTGCTCTCCACCATTTCAGAGGCAGCCCCTTAACCCCTGGCCCTCGCAGAGGAAGTGAGAAGGTAAAAGTCCCAGTCCGTGCCTCTGGGCCACTGTACCTTGGATATCAATCAATGTGCCTTCTGTAAGAAGGTCGGCCACTGCCGCAGGAAATGTACTGTGCTTCCAAGGGAGCCATCATCAGAGCCCAGCAGACTCAAAAGTGGTAGGGCCTGATACTTCCTACCTCTGCTCCCATTGGACTATTAGCTATCGAGAGATGGAGGAGCCTCAGGTGACTCTTGAAGTGGCAGGTAGGAGCATTAACTTCTTATTAGGTGTGAGAGCAGATGACTCTGTCCTGATTCAATACAAGGGGCTCCTGTCTTCTCATGATGGCCAAGCCCCAAAACACTGCTTTTTGCATCTTCTAAGTTGCCTTCCAGGGGCTCTCGGTTTCTCATCTGCCTTTTTAGTACTGTCTGAATACCTGACCTCTTACTGGGGAGAGGTTTATTGACTCAGACCAAGTGATGGTCACCCTCACAGATCATAAAGCATAGAAAGTGTTACTTTCGTTCCTGACCCCTCAGGGGAAAAAAAAGTTAAGAATGAGCTGTCACATTTACCACCTGAGGTGTTGTCTCAAGTAAATCTTGAGGTTTGGGCCACACAGGCTCTGGGAAACGCACTAAACCCCTCCCCCATTCAAATCTAACTTGAGCCTCGTGCTCCTCACCCTCGAGGATTTATTTTTTATGTCTCAAAAATAAATAAACCATCAGATCCCATGAGGCTTATTCACAGTCACAAGAACAGCATGGGAAAGACCCATCCCCCGATTCGATTACCTCCCACTGGGTCCCTCCGACGATATATGGGAATGATGGGAGCTACAATTCAAAATAAGATTTGACTGTGGACACAGCCAAAGCACATCACAGGTTATGAAACAAATTTATTTAGGAGGCCAGATTTAAGAGAGATGAATCCCTTGACCATCCCAAGGAAGAATGGTTAACGGAGGCAAGTTGTTTTATGCATCAGGAAAACAGGAGGGCTAGATATGCTATTATCAGTCAGCACAAGAGAATCGAGGCACAAGCCTTGCTGGCCTCTACTTCAGCTCAAAAAGCTGAGTTAATTGAACTTACTAGGCCCCTGCAGTTGGGAAAGGATTTGAAAGTTAAATACTTTACCTTTAACTTCTTGACAATACATTTTAGGGCGAGAAGCATGAGGGGAAATTCAACCCCTTGTTCCCAAATTCTTGCCTATGAGTTACCAAGGCCATGAGAGTCTCCTTACAATACTTGCACATCACCAGATGAAAAGCCTAATGGCATGAGTTACTAAGGCCATGAGAATCTCTTTACGATACTGACATGTTGGCCGCTTCCAAATTCTTGCTGTGTGAGTTACTAAGGCCATGAGAGTCTCCTTACAATACTCACATGTTACCAGATGAAAAACCTAATGGCAAGTACAGATTTGTCAGAAACCTTAGAGCATTAATAAATGCAGTTGTCTCCATACACCTCATTGTCCCCAGTACTTACCAAGTCCCAGGGGATGCAAGCTGGTTTACACTCTTAAGTCTGAAAGACACATTTTTCTGCCTCTCAATGCATCCAGATTCATAATATGTTTGCCTTTGAATGACTCATCCAGATACGCATTCAGCCTCAAAATTAACCTGGACAGTCATCTCTGAAGGGTTCTGGGATAGCCCCCACTTATTTGAAAATGCTCTAGCTAAGGACTTAAGAGATCTACAGTTGGAAAGAGACACAATTATTAGTATGTAGGTGACTTGCTCATTGCTAGCCCAACTAAGTAAGACTCACATTATAACACTGTTAAGTTGGTAAATTTCCTGGGAACTCACAGATACAGGGTATCACCATACAGTGCTCAGATTTTGACTCAAAGACTTAAATATTTGGAATCTATCTTAACGTCTAGAACTGATCAACATCCCTAGAAGATAAAAAAGTTATTTTAGTCATCCAAGGATCCCAGTCCAACAAATGACTGTGGGCTTTTTTAGGAGATAGCTGGGTACTGCTGATTATGGGTGCCCAGATTTGGACATGTAGCCAAGCCTTTATATAATATACTAAAGGGAAAGATTTACAGCTCCTAGAATGTCATTAGAACTGCAAACAAACCTTCAATACTCTCAAGGAGAAATTGGGCTCTGCTGCAGCTGTGGGAGTCCCCAGGTTGGATGAACCATTTTTTATCTATGTGGCCAAAAAGCAAGTCATAGGCCTTGGTAATCTTGTCCCAAAACTGGGGGACATTCCAAGGCCAGTAGCCTAATTTTCTAAGCAGATAGACCAGGAGGCCTCAGGGTGGCCTCGATGTCTTAGAGCTATTGCTGCAACCACTTTTCTAGTAGGCAAAGCTAATAAACTAACATTAGAACAGCACCTACAGGTTTTTGACCCCACAACAAGGGACGGTGGTCCTAGAAGCTAATGGGCACCAGTGGATAATAGGAGAATATTTATGAAAGTATCAGGCCTTATTGCTAGACACTTCAGACACAACCCTTAAAGCCTGCCAAACCATAAACCCAGCTACCTATCTGCCAGAGTCCACAGGTGCTGCTAGCCTTCCTGGCATACAGGTTGTATTAATCTGTTCTCATGCTGCTAATAAAGACATATCTGAGGCTGGGTAATTCATAAAGAAAAGAGGTTTAGTTGACTCACAGTTGCACATGGTCAGGGAGGCCTCACACTCATGGCAGAAGGCAAATGAGGAGCAAAGTCACATCTCTTACACGGCAGCAGGGAAAGGAGCTTGTGTAGGGAAACTCCCCTTTATAAAACCATCAGCTGTAATCCCAGCACTTTGGGAGGCCAAGGCAGTGGATGACCTGAGGTGAGGAGATCGAGGCCAACATGGTGAAACCCCGTATATACTAAAAGTACAAAAATTAGACAGGCATGATGGTGGGCGCCTGTAATCCCAGCTACTTGGGAGGCTGAGACAGGAGAATCACTTGAACCCAGGAGTCAGAGGTTGCAGTCAGCCGAGATCATGCTACTGCACTCCAGCCTGAGCAATGGAGCAAGACTACGTCTCAAAAATAAATAAATAAATAAACCATCCGATCTCATGAGGCTTATTCACTGTCACAAGAACAGCATGGGAAAGACCCATCCCCTGATTCGATTACCTCCCACTGGGTCCCTCCCACGATATATGGGAATGATGGGAGCTACAATTCAAGATAAGATTTGACTGGGGACACAGCCAAAGCATGTCACAGGTTATGAAACAAATTTATTCTAGCAGGCCAGACTTAAGAGAGATGAATCCCTTGATCATCCCAAGGAAGAGTGGTTAACAGAGGCAAGTTGTTTTATGCATCAAGAAAACAGGAGGGCTAGATATACCATTATTAGTCAGCACAAGAGAGTCAAGGCACAAGCCTTGCTGGCCTCTACGTCAGCTCAAAAAGGTGAGTTAATTGAACTTACCAGGCCCCTGCAGTTGGGAAAGGATTTAAAAGTTAACATTTACACTGATTCCAAGTATGATTTTTTAGTGCTTCATGCTTAGGCTGCAGTTTGGAATGGGTGGGAATCCTGACCCCCAAGGGCTTTTCCATACAACATCATTCAGATTTTGAGCTTGTTAGAATGCTGCTTTGCTGCCAAAAAGTGACTATAATTAATTTGCAGAGGACATCAAAAGAGAGACCGACCATGTAAAAGGAAATGCCCTTGTAGATGCCACAGCCAAGGCCCCTACACTGAAAGGGCCAATGAAGCTTATGCGCGTGCTGGTCAGCATACATAGAACTGGGCCAGAATACTCTGAAGAACAAAAATGGGCCAGGGATTGCATTTCAGTCCAGGGCCCCTCTGGCTGACTGAAGGATGGTAATAAATTACTAATGCCAAGTATCAATCACAGGAATATAATTCAGCACTTTCATGATTCTTTTCACCCTAGAAGAGATTATTTGTTTCTGTTAATGTCTCATTTGTTTATGGGGTAAATCTTTTCAAGACAGTAAAACAGGTGACTCAGCACTGAGAGCTTTGTGCCTGACATGACCCAAACAGCCAGCAATTTTCTCCTTCTCCAGTTAAACCTGTTCAAAATGAGGAACCTATCCAGGTGAGAACTGGCAACTCTAATTTACTCAGATGCCTTTCTGCAGGAGATTCAAATATTTGCTAATGATACCTTCACTGATACCTTCACTGGTTAGATCGAGGCATTCCCCACCCCACCTGAAAAATGTTTGCCAGAAGAAATAACTCCTCAGTTTCGGAAATCTAAAAGCCTGCAAAGTGACAAGGGCCCACCTTTCACAGCAGGTGTATCCCAACACCTATCCTCAGCTTGAAGAATCCAATATGACCTTCACTCTGCGTGGAGACCGTGGTCCTCTGGAAAGGTGAAAGGGCTAATCCTACTCTAAAGAAGACTCTAGCTAAATCAGAGGCCTGACTATCTCTAACACCCATAGCTTACTGCAGGTTTGAACTGCTCCAAAGTAAAGCTTATAATGAAGTCCTGTTGAGTTAACATGCGGAAGGCCTTTCCTAACCACAGATCTCCTAATAGATGAAAAGACTCATCGATTACAAAAATATGTCCTCAATCTAGGACAGGTGCAAGCCACTCTGTGAGTATGGAAACAAGAGTCCTCCCCTCCCACATGGGAGGAAAATTCAGTTTCGGGTCAGCTAGAAATTGAGTCTTAGTAAAGACGTGGGAGGAAGTTCTCCAGCTGACCAGCTTTCCCCAACGTGGAAAGGACCACAGCAGGGACACCTGAGCTCCCCAACAGACGTTCAACGCCAAGGGATGCACAGGTGGGTACACCTGTGTGGAAGTCAAGCTGCTGCTTATTCTGGGAGCCCAATCCGAGGCTGGGGGAGGTGGGCGCGGGGCTATTTCAGCGTTGGCAGAGGGCGGGCTGGGTCACTGCGCATCTGCTCCTCCTCCTCGCGTTTCTCCTGCCGCCCTGATCCCGCCTTAGCCATGAGGGAGATCGTGCTCACGCAGGCCGGGCAGTGCGGGAACCAGATCGGCGCCAAGGTTGGCAGCCGGGGCTCTGAGGGCCCAGCTCGGGCCTGCGGGTGGCCAGGGAAGATGTTAGCAGTGGCGGGGGCAGGGGCGGGTCCCTGCCGGGGACGCGGTGGGACTGGGCGGCTGGCGAGGCGGCCGGGGTGGACCCAGGGACACGGCGGCCTAGGGATGGGGGTGCGGATGAGGGTGGGGGTGGGAGAGGGGCTGGGGCGCCCCCGTGACTGGCCCTGGCCTGTCCGGCCCCTCCCGTCTCGCAGTTCTGGGAGGTGATCTCTGACGAACACGCCATCGACTCCGCGGGCACCTACCGCGGGGACAGCCGCCTGCAGCTGGAGCGCATCGACGTGTACTACAACGAGGCCTGCGGTGAGACCCCGACCTTCCCCACCGCCCTCCTGGGAACGCGGCCCTCCCCTGGCTCATGGCCTCCCGCCCCTCTCAGGTGGCAGGTACGTGCCCCGCGCTGTGCTGGTGGATCTGGAGCCGGGCACCCTGGACTCTGTGCGCTCGGGGCCCTTCAGGCAGATCTTCAGGCCGGACAGCTTCATCTTTGGTGAGCTGTGGGGGAGGACTGGGGGGAGGTTCCTTAGCCGCTCAAAATCTAGGAGTTCCCCAAGGTCATGGCCGTGGGAGCCGTGGATCCAGGGCCCCTGAACACCCTCCTATCCTCCCAGTCGCTCCATCCGCCTCCTAAAGGGGCTTTGGGAGGAAGGCAGGTGTCTCCTCAAGGTGAAGAGCTACTGATGTCAACTCCCTGCAGGGAGCTGAGCTGGGGCTGTGGCTACTGCCTTCCCAGAAAATGGGCAGGAGCCACCTGCAGCGAGGTCGGTCAGCCTGTCTCAGGTTTGACTCCTGACTTAATTTCTAACAGGGAGGCTGCTGTCCTGTAACTCTGGGGGAGGGGTTTCATTTGCTCCACCTGTAGGGAGAACGAGGCGCTCACCTCACATGACACTTGGCCCTTTTTGCACTATGATGACCACTGATGACCGTATACCTGGCCATCGAGTGATGGGCTGTACTGTCTTACAGGTCAGAGTGGGGCCGGAAACAACTGGGCCAGGGGGCACTACACAGAAGGCGCGGAGCTGATGGAGTCAGTGATGGATGTTGTCAGAAAGGAGGCTGAGAGCTGTGACTGCCTGCAGGGTTTCCAGCTGACCCACTCCCTGGGTGGGGGGACGGGGTCTGGGATGGGTACCCTTCTGCTCAGTAAGATCCGGGAGGAGTACCCAGACAGGATCATAAACACATTCAGCATCCTGCCCTCGCCCAGGGTGTCAGACACGGTGGTGGAGCCCTACAACGCCACCCTCTCGGTCCACCAGCTCATAGAAAATGCAGACGAGACCTTCTGTATAGACAACGAAGCGTTATACGACATCTGTTCCAGGACCCTGAAACTGCCCACGCCCACCTACGGTGACCTGAACCACCTGGTGTCTGCCACCATGAGCGGGGTCACCACGTGCCTGCGCTTCCCAGGCCAGCTGAATGCTGACCTGCGGAAGCTGGCCGTGAACATGGTCCCGTTTCCCCGGCTGCATTTCTTCATGCCCGGCTTTGCCCCCCTGACCAGCCGGGGCAGCCAGCAGTACCGGGCCCTGACGGTGGCTGAGCTGACGCAGCAGATGTTTGATGCCAGGAATATGATGGCAGCTTGTGACCCCCGTCATGGCCGCTACCTAACGGCGGCTGCCATTTTCAGGGGTCGCATGCCCATGAGGGAGGTGGATGAACAAATGTTCAACATTCAAAATAAGAACAGCAGCTATTTCGCTGACTGGCTCCCCCACAACGTCAAAACAGCCGTCTGTGACATCCCGCCCCGGGGGCTAAAAATGTCAGCCACCTTCATTGGGAACAACACGGCCGTCCAGGAGCTCTTCAAGCGTGTCTCTGAGCAGTTTACAGCAATGTTCCGGCGCAAGGCCTTCCTCCATTGGTATACGGGCGAGGGGATGGATGAGATGGAATTTACGGAGGCGGAGAGCAACATAAACGACCTGGTTTCTGAGTATCAACAGTATCAGGATGCCACAGCCGAGGAGGAGGAGTTTGAGGAATATGCTGAGGAGGAGGAGGAGAGGCCTAGAACTTTCCTTTTCTAGGTAAAGGGGGGAAGCAGTGTGGATTCTTTACTGTGTTCTGACTGCCATGTGTCACTACGCACTTGTTCGTGTCTTCACCTCTCCTCCTGCTGCATTTTAAAGCATTTTTATAGTATATGATTTTGCCTAATAAAGTATTCTCATAGCATCTGGCTTCACCTCCAACTTCTATCTGTGGGCCCCCCTCCAACTGCAGCTGCCAGATTTGCATGGTTGTCCTGCAAGGCTGAAGCTATCTGGGTTTGTCACGTGCCCAGGAACAAGCATTCCCGTGGCTCCAGGAGGGGTCGGCAGGGGCTGTGGACATGGCAGGCAGGCTTCACATGAACCTGGGGATGCCCTGGGCCTTGGGGCTATGTGGTGGAAAACCTGTTCTGAAGGCAAGCCTTGGCTTATCCCATGTTCCAGACTTCTAGGGGACCAGCTGGCCCTATTTCTGGAGCCCTAAAAGTGGTCAGTGACCCTGGTGGGCAATGTCCCCAAAGTCCCATCTGAGGGTAGGAATGTGGTCAGGCAGCTGGCTCTGAACCAGCAATGAAGGGTGGGCAAGTAGGACCCCAGCCACTCCATCACCATGACGGCCTGGGTGTGTTTGTGTGGCCTCATTCTCTTGAGGTGGGCGTGGGATATCTGGCAGGGACTAGTGGGCAGAAATCAAACCCGGCATATACTCACATGCACTGACCCCTATGAAGAAGGGGATTAGGTTCTGGGGGCCATAGATGGTGGTTGCTGGGCCTGTGTGCTCGGGGCAGTCTCTCCAGAGGCACAGATGGGGTTTCTGAACAGGACCTGGGGAGACGGGCAGGTGCTCACAATGCTGCTTCCCCCAGCTGGCAGCCAGTGAGAAAAAAGCCCGAGTGGAGGTCGGACCTGCCCAGTCTGGAGGGCTGATGCTCTCTGGAAAGGTGGCTAATGCGTAGTGTCTGTGTCTCCCTGTCCCCCTCCAAAACTTCAGGGCAAAAATAACCCAATTTGTCAGGATGAGACTGGTGAGGGTGGCACCTTTGCGGATAGGCCCTTTAGCCTACAGAGTCTCCTTCCCAGGCTTCTCTGGGAGCCTGGACTTCAAAGCCTGCTTTGGGGAAGCTGTCAAATAAGATGTGTGTGTGAGCTGGGTGCCGGGCAGCATGCACGGACGGTGCTCCTCTACCTGGCTTTTGTAGAACTTGTCCACGGCCTGTGTGATGGTCTCTTGGTAATTCCCACCCCCACCCCCATCACACAGATAAGATGAAGCCAGCATGGCCTGGGGGTGGGCAGATGTTCAGGTTCTACCCCAGATCCCCTGGGCATACCCACCTGCCTCCGACATGTCAGGGAAACAGGTGAGGCCCCTTTTCTCTGAATGTTGGCAATGGTCTATTGCAGCCAAATGGGAACGGGCAGGCAGGAGAGTGCCTCATCTCGAAAGAAGTGGCTCCTGGAAGCAGCTGGGAGGGGGCAGAGGTCCCTCATACTCCCCCAACCTGCTCTTGGAGCAGGAAAAGGGGCCTCTGTGACAGCCCTGCTCAGTGGCTCTCACTCTGAGGGGTGTCCTTGCCCAACCCAGGTGTGCACCCATCTGAGATGGCCTTGCATGGACCTGGTTGGGAAGGTTCAGTTGCAGCAACAACTGGAACCTGCCCACACCTAGTGTCTCCACTCATGCGTGGGGCTAGATGCTCCTCTCTCCTGTAGTGGTACAGCCAGAGTGGCAGAGGGGGAAAGTCACTGCTGCAGTTCCCACGTGGGTCTGAGTGGGAGTCAGCCTGGGTGCCCATGTATTTCCCAATTACCTGGTTCCATCTGGGGGCTTCATGGACAGGAGTGTGCTTTTCCAGGCCTCTTTTCCACATGCCAGCTATAGGCCCAGGTTTCCCAAGTTTCTGGAGCCCCTCTTCCAGCCTGGCAAGCATGGCGGGTTGTAGGGGAAGGACATCAAGCCTACAGGCAGCAGAACCTGTCTGGGTATGTTCTCTACCCCTGGAGGCCCCTGGTTGTTTACCTCTTGGGGTGAGAGTCAGCTTAGGATCTCAACATTCTTGAAGGACTTCAGAACTGTACAGACAGAGGCTCAGGAGGCAGCAGGGGCTGGGACTGGCAGCTAACCAGTGTAGTGGGGGTTGTAGGGCTCAGTTTGGTCTTGCAGGGAATTCAGGGAGGCTTGGATTCGCTGAAGCTATAGATGAGCTTGGGCTCCGATATGGAAACAGCATGGAGCCGGGGCCCTTCTGCACTCTGGAATCTGAGTAGTTGCACCCTGGTGCACCCACAGGTGTTCCCCACCTGGAGCACAGCTGTGGATAGAAGCCGGGAAAGCTGTGGAGGGAAGAGGAGGAGGAGGGAGTCTCAGGGCAGCCCCAGCAGCCAGGCAGGGCCTCTGCAAGTGAGACGCAGATCCAGCCTGTTGGCCACTTAGCAGCTGCTTGGCCGGTTGCAAACCACCTGACCTCTGTTCACCAGTAAATGGGGGTTACAGAAGCACTTTCCTTCTGGGACTTCTGAAGCTTGAAGAGCAGCACACATCATGTGCTGAGAAAGTGCGGAACTCAGGCAAGCTTCTCCAAGAGGACCTCATCAGAATAGCATCCAACCTGTACAGGACACCATCAAATCCCCCCATTCCTCATTCCAACCAAAGAAATCAACCTGTACAGGACACCATCAAATCTCCCCATCCCTCATTCCAACCGAAGAAACCAACCTGTACAGGACACCATCAAATCTCCCCATCCCTCATTCCAGCCGAAGAAACCAACCTGTACAGGACACCATCAAATCTCCCCATCCCTCGTTCCAGCCGAAGAAACCAACCTGTACAGGACACCATTGAATCTCCCCATCCCTCGTTCCAGCCGAAGAAACCAACCTGTACAGGACACCATCGAATCTCCCCATCCCTCATTCCAACTGAAGAAAAGGGAGTCTCTGTCCTAGGGGAGTGAGCACAGGCCTATCTATGCAGTGGGCACACGGCCCAGGTTGGGGGAAGGCCCTTGGATACATGCTGGTTTCACCAGCTGTCTGTGGGTTGGGTTTGGTCTGGACCCCTGTACCCCAGGAGGCTGGTAGCCCCCTGCATGGGACAGGACTGGGAGGTGGGTGGGATGGCCGAGCTTTGAGGGAAGCCATTATTTGACGTCATGGGAAGTGGTGCAGGTGGTTGTTGGTGGCTCAGTTTTGCAGGACCTGGGTGATCACCCAAGGAGTGAAAATTGCCTTTTTATGAGAAATTGCCAAAATTGATGCGAGCTCATCAGTTGAAAAGGTGAGTAATGTGGACAGGCGGCTTCACCTGCCCGTTCCCCACAAGTAACTGGTGTTCAGAGGTGAATTTGGTTCCTTCCCAGCCTTTCCCCTTTGCATGTAGCTGTGTGCACATACTTTTGTGTGTACACACACGTTCCCTGGAGGGGTTACTTTTATTTTTTTATTTGGGGGGATAGCTAGTGAGGCAGCCGGACACTCGCTTATCTTGTCTTTTAAGCATAGGGTCCTCTATGGAGTGGGCATCGGGGACTTTCTAGCGGGCCTCTGCCAGCTGTTTGTCTGCCCCAGTTTCTGCCCTTCACAGACATGCTGGCCACCTGGTGTGACATTCAGTGGCCTTGTTTGCAGCTAGTATGATGAGACAAGTGGATCAGGTACGTTATAAAACTGAGAAAGCACACAACGTGCAGAGGGAAAGGAATAATGACCATGTGTGTACTGCTCTGCTACAGTCCATGTCACGTGACTGAGATGACAAACATGTTTTCACCTAACATTTGGGCCCTGAGACAGGGCATTTATGTTTTACTTTTTATTTATAACAGAGTTAGAAGAAATACTACCAGGCTTTCTTTTCTGTTTTCCCCAACTCCCACTTTACCCCTCAAGTTCACCTACCTCAGAGAGAAAGCGGAGCTTGCCTGGTTAATGAGAGCCTGAAATGATTTCAGCCAGGTCACTGTGTAAAGGTCATACTGCTTCTGTCTCCTTGTGCGTCACTTGCTCAGCTCAAGTATTTCGTAGCTCCCTGTATACACTTAGCTGTGTTACCCTCCTAGCCTGCTTTCTTGGTTTGATACATGCCTAAGAGCATATGGGAGCACTTAAGATCTAGGGTCATGGGAGGACTGTTCTGCCACCCAGCTCATCTCTCCAGCTCAGCCTGCATCCATGCCTTCCTCCATCTGATTCCAGAGTAGGGGATGGGAGGTCTCACACTGACCTCAAGTTTATGGACTTTTTCCACCTCTGCTTTCCCATATCTACAACTTTTTACACCTCTGCTTTATCCATATCTACAACTTCTTTATCATCCTAAACTGAAACACCATACCCATAAATAAGTCTTTGACGAGAAGACTGATGCATTTTATTCCATAAAAATTAAAAATTTATAGGCAAGAAAAATGCCTCAAAGTCAAAAGTCAACAGACTGGGGAAATAGATCTGCAACATACATGACAGACAAAAAGCTAATTTGGGATATATATATATATATGTATATATATCTTAAATTATTAAAAGACCAACAACCAAATTGAAAAATGGACAAGGGATGTAAAGAAACAGTTCAAAGAAACATGTAGATTTTAAAATATTTGCTAATTTTTTTTACTGTGGTAAAATATGTAAAACAGAAAATTTAAGTACATTAAGTACAAATACATTGTTGTGCAACTATCACCACTATCCATTCCAAACCTGTCATCACCCCAAAGTGAAACTCTATCCACCGAACAATAGCTCCCCTTTCCCTTTCCCCCATCCCCTGGAAACCACATCCTACTCTCTGTGTCTGTGAATTCAACTGCTCTAGGTATACTATAAAAGTGGAAAGCATAGAGTATTTGCATTTTTTGGTGTTAATCTTTTCAAGGTTTATGTTGTAGCATTATTAGAATGCCTTTCCTTTTTAAGGCTGAATAATATATCATTGTGTGTATTGATCATATTTGCTTATCCATTCATCTGTACATGGACATTTGGGCTTTTTCTACCCTTTGGCTCTTGTGAATGCTGGTATAAATATGGGTGTGCAAATTCCCACTTTCGGTTTCTTGGCGTATATACCCAGATGTGGAATTACTGGATCATGTGGTGATTACTGTTTTCCACAGTGGCTGTGGCATCTTACTTTCCCCCAGCAGTGTGCAGGAGTACTGACTTCTCCACATCCAGCATTTGCTGTTTTCTGGGGCTTTGTTGTTTTGGTTTGCTGCTGGTGGTTTTTTTGATGGCAGCTACACTTACATGTGTCAGTTGGTATTGCGTTGTGGTTTGGATTTACATTTTTCTCATGATTAGTGATGCTGTGCAGTTTATACTGTGCTTACTGGTCATTTATCTATCTTCTTTAAAGAAATGTGTATTTAAAATCTTTGCGCATGTTTAAATTGGATTGTTTTGTTGTTGTTGCTGAGGTCTTTATATAGCCTGGTTATTACTTATCAAATATATAATGTGTGAATATTTTCTTTCCCTCCATGAATTTTCAACCTATTGATTGCATCTTCAGATACATAAAAGCTTTTCACTTTGATGAAGTTCTTTTCATGTATTTTTGTTGTTGTTGTGTGTGCTTTCACTGTCATATCCAAGAAATTATTGCCAGATTCTACATTATGAAACATTTTTCATGTGTTTTCTTCTAAGGGTTTTATAGTTTTAGCTCTTACAATTAGATGTTTGGTCCATTTTAAATTAAGTTTTTTATATGATGTAAAATAAGGGTCCAGCTTTATTGGTTTCCATGTAAATACTCATTTTTAACACCATTTAAAAATATACTGTCCTTTCCCCCATTGAATAGTTTTGACTCCCTTGTTAAAAATCATGACCATATTTTTTGGTTCTTTTTTTCTATTGCATTGGTCTTTATGTCTGTCTCTATGCTGGTACAACATCGTTTTGGGCACTGAAGCATTACAGTAAGTTTGAAACCAGGAGGTGTTAGTTCTCTAACTTTGTTAGTTTTTAAGATTGATTTGGCTACTTGGGGTTTTTTGAGATTTCATCTGAATTTTAGAATAGAATTTTCTATTTTTTCAAATATTAGAATTTTTATAGTGATTTTATTGAATCCGTAGGTGACTACAGATAACAATGGCATCTTGACAAGATTTTGTCTTCCAATCCATAAACATATGATGTCTTTTCATTTATTTGTCATTTTTAATACTTTTCTGCAATGTTTATAGGTTTTGCTATGCAGGTTTTTCATTTCCTTGGTTAAGCTAGTTTCTAAGTATTTTATTTTTTTGACGCTATCATAAATGATACTGTTGTTTTGATTTCTTCTTCAGATAGTTTGTTATTGTAGAAATACAACTGATTTTTGTGTGTTGATTTTGTATCCTGTAGTTTTGCTGAATGTTATTTATTGCATCTGATAGTTTATCTCACAGAAACTAAAAGATTTTTAATATATAAGATTATGTCATTTGTGAACAGAAAATTTTACTTTTTAAAATATCAGAATATCTTTTATTATTTTACTTGCCTTATTGTTTTAGCTAACTAGAACGTTCAGTACTATATTAAGTAAAAGTAGTAAAAGCAGGCATCCTTGTTTTTGCTCTTAGGGTAAAAGCTTTCAGCATTTCATTATAATGTTAGCTGTGTGTGTGTGTGTGTGTGTGTTTTTAAATATAACATTATGTTAAGGTGTTTTATTCCTTTTTATAGTTTATTAAATATATTTTATCATGCATGTGGGTTAAATTTTGACAAATGCTTTTTCTTCTTTGATTAAGATGATCACATGAGGGTTTTTTTCTTCTTATGTTAATGTGATATTACATAGATTTTCACATGTTGGAACACACTTTTATTTCAGGAGTCAATTATACTCATTCATACTGTATAATCCTTTTAATGTACCACTAAATTTGAATTGCTGGTATTTTGTTGAGGATTTTTGCATCAGCATTTGTAAGGGATGTTTGTTTGTAGTTTTCTTATGGTGACTTTGTCTGGCTTGGTGTCAGGGTAATACTAGCCTCATAGAATAAGTTAGAAAATGTTACCTCTTCTTCAATGTTTGGAAAAAGTTTGAGAAAAACTGGCTTTAATTTTGCTTTAAACATTGGGTAGAATTCAACAGTGAAGCCATCTGGTCCAGGCTTTTCTTTGTTGC
The DNA here is from genome assembly GCF_003255815.1 of Theropithecus gelada. NCBI lineage: Eukaryota > Metazoa > Chordata > Mammalia > Primates > Cercopithecidae > Theropithecus > Theropithecus gelada. The sequence continues at coordinate 194,173,571 of NC_037669.1, forward strand.
TGAGTTTTTGATTACTGATGCCGTCTTCTTGCTGAATCTCCTTGTTGAATAGGTTTTTAGTAGGTTTTTTGTTTCTAGGAATTTGTTCATTTAATTTAAGTTATTCGATTTTTTTAGTGTACTATTCCTTGTGGTACTCTCTTACATCCTTTATTTACTCCAAAAATTTGGTAGTAATGAACTCATTTTATTTTGAGTTTTGTAATTTGAATATTCTCTTTTTTTCTTAGTCAATCTAGTTAAAGGTTGAACTTTTTCAGAGAACAAACTTGGTTTTGTTGATTTTTGATATTGTTTTTCTATTCTCTGTTCCATTTATTTCCACTTCTATCTTTATCATTTTTTATTTTGCTAGCTTTTCATCATTTCCTCTTTTCCACTCTGTTTTTAGTTCATTAGGTATAAAGTTAAGTTGTTGATTTGATGTCTTTTTTTAATAATCATTTCTAGCTATAAATTTTTCTCTTATGGTACTGTTTTTGACATATCTCTTAACTTTTGGTGTTTCAAATTTTTAATTTGTCTCTAGATATTTTCTGTTTTGTGATTTCTTCTTTTATCCATCCTTGAGTGTTCAATACCTGTATTTTTAGATATAAAATGTGTAACTTACAGAATTTTCTTGATTTGTTACAATTTTATTTGTTGTAAGATTTATTTCAGAATTAAATGTGTGTATTAACATTTGTTATGTTCTCATAAACTTTGTAATACATGGAGATTCCTGATCCGCATATGTAAGCCTCTATATGAAAATTATTTTGAAGCATTTAACCTTCTGTTTTAATATTCCAAATATCTAAATGAAATTGAGATTTTGGTTTTTGAGATGAAATCATGGTAGGTGATTAAGAAATGCTTAAAAATTAGCCAAAACTTAAAATTAAGCTAAAGTTTACATTCAAGATTCAACCTGAATGAGTCACTCTGTATTGCTGGTAATAAAAAGTAAGTGTTTAATGGTATAAAAGCAAACTTCAGAGAATTTTTTTTTCCCCCAGTTGACATCAAATTGAAAGCTGTGAAAATTTTTTTTGGCCTTATGAATTTTTACTTTAGAATTCCAACTTTTTCTAGTTAAAATTTTTCTAAACAGATTCCTATGTATTTGAAAGACAAATGATTTTTTTAGTTGAAATGCTTAAGAAATTTTTAAGAAGTTAAAGCTGCTGTGCTTATTCTTGCTTTAAATAGTTTATTTAATATAACTACATTTTAGCAGTTTGATTGTTAAGTTCCTGTAAACTTTGGTTAAGAAGCAGAAAGCATTATGTGAGATTTTTGACACATGCTTTCAAGGAATTTCTTTTAAAAATGTTAAAGGTAGAACTATTTAATATAAAATTGAATCTTTAATTATGTGTTTGCATAATTTGAAAACCTATGTCTCACAGCTTTTTTAATGCCCAAGTATGATATATGTTTTCCTTTAGTAAGATGCAGATAATAATTGTAGTTACCATGGGCTAACTATATGCCACATGGCATGCTAAATTCTTCATGTATATTTATCTTCTAATCTTCAGAATTGTCTAATAAGTTTGACAGTTTTAGTGTCTCCATTTTTACAGCCATTTCATTATACAGTCTCATCATTTTTCTGGCTTGATTCTTTATAATTTGTTTTTTTATGTGCTTTTATTCCCAATAATAAACATTTAGAAATTAGAAATTAGAAAACTGAGATTTAAAAATGGAATAAATTGTCCATGGGACACCCAGCTATAAGATGCAGAGCCAGGATTAAAACTGGCATCTGCCCGATTCTAAAACCTGCGATGTTAACCACTGTAATTGCAGAAAAACTTCCTTGATCATTCTACATAAATTAACTTATCTGTCTGTTTCTTCTCTCATTCTTCATTGTTGTTCTTAGTACTCATTACGACTTGATGTGCATCGTAAATTTTTTTATAGAGATGGGGTCTCACTTTGATAATCATACGTGTATATTTTTAATTTGATATCTTTCTCTCTTGCTCTTTCATTCACTGTTCTAAAACAATTCCAGGCATTTGTATGTGGTTTGTAGGTATTGGTTGATAACTTAAATGAATGAATGTAATTAGTATATTCTGCACAGCATCAGTGCATATATTATTAAAGATGTTATTGATTTTGTGTTTTTCTCTCTTTATATTTTTCTTTCTATATTGCAACAGTCCTCAGTCTTTTTGACACCAGGGACTAATTTCATGGAAGACAACTTATCCATGGACTGGGCAGGGGCATGGTTTCAGGATAATTAAAGTACTTTACATTTATTTCAGACTTTATTATATTGCATTATAATATATAATGAAATAATTACATAACTCACCATAATGTAGAATCAGTCGGAGCCCTGAGCTTGTTTTCCTGAAACTAGACAGTTCCATCAGGGGATGATGGGAGACAGTGTCCCCCAAAATGTGATGCTTATGTCCGAAGTAATCTTGTTTTGATTGCTGTCACTGCAAAAAAAAAAAACCCTGCTTCACAAAGACAGGATTTTGGAAATGGAAGCAGGAGTTTCAGGGATACTATTGACAATGAAATGTCAATGCTTCTGTGGAGAACAGCAGTGGCTTCACTATCCTTACATTTTACATAACATTTGCTATTATTGGTCCTTCTCTGTGTTCTTATTTTTTTCTGATATCTCTCCTTTTAAATGGCACATATAATCCTGTTATTTTATTTCTAAATTTTTTAATGCTTTTCAATGCCTGCAGGTCTTTACTGAATACCTCTATAATCATTTAACTCCAATTCTATTTCAATAGCTAAGCTGCCCATCTGGTATTTCCATTGGTTCTTATACCTATCACAAACTTGATAAACCTGAAGTTCGGTTCTATAGATAATTTTCTTGTAATAGTTTAAAAATATGTTCAAAAATTATTTGAAACTCTTTAAAAAGTATGAAGGATCTTCAAAAAGTCATGGAAAATGCACATGGAAAAAACCATGCATAGATTACAAAAATATTTTGCACCTAAATAAACTTGTACTAACTTGTTATAACATGTCTGAACAGTATCTATTTTGAGGAATTATAATAAGGAAACTAAGACAGCAATTTGAAAAGAGATCCTATTAGAGCAACATGAATCCTGCTAAAATTAAAGCAAGAATAAACATCAAATGTATGGCAATTTTGGGTGAAAGAATAGTAAAATCACTGATTCTTTATAACAATTTATGAGGACAGTGCCCCCCAACATTCACAAGTTTGCAAATGAATAACTCATTTTAAGAAGCGATGATAAGATGTTGAAGATAAAGCCTGCAGTGGCAGACAATTCACATTAATTCACCAGAAAAGAAATTAATCTTGTTCATGCCCTGCTTTAGGAATGACAACAGTATAAACAACAGTCAACACCATAGCCATCTCAGTTGGTTAAATTTACACAATTTTGAAAAATTTTTCCACTCAGTAGATTCGAAAACTCTTGTTTCTAGATCAGCAGCAGACAAGGGCAGAGCTTTCACTGAAATTGTACATAAGTGTAATCAAGATTCTGAAGCATTTCTTCATATAATTGTGTGAGGAAGTCAAACACAGCTGTCCCAGTGAAATTTTCAAGACAAAACACGATTAAAGCAATGGCCACCAAGAGGTGAAAGTGGTCCAGTCTCAGCAAAAGGTGACTGGTCTGGAACAAGGCTCATAGCAACAGTGTCTTAGGATGCTCAAGGCATTTTGCTTGTTGGCTTTCTAGAGGGCCAAAAACAAAAAACCCAATAACACATGCTATTATGAGAGTATTTGGGGAAAGTTAGCCAAAGCTTTAGAAGGAAAATTTCCAGAAAATTTCACCAGAGAATTCTTCTCCACTACAACAATATTCCTCCTCATTTGCCTCGTTAAAAAAAGACAATTTTGCCAGGGTTTCCACGGAAAATTATTAGGCATCCACCTTTTATCCCTGATTCGGCTCCCGCTAACTTCTTTTTCTTTTCTGATTTTAAAAAACTTTAAAGGAGACCCATTTTTCTTCAGTTAATAATGTAAAAAAGGCTGTCTTGACATGGCTAAATTCTGAGGACCTTACTTTTTGTAGGGATAGACTAAAGGCTGGTATTATTGCTTATAAAAGTGTCTTGAACTTGATGAAGCTTATGTTGAGAAATAAAGTTTATATATTTTATTTTTATGTTTTACTTGCATTTTTTCACAAACTTATTGAAGTCCTTTCATAGACCCTAATTCTCTTCTTCTTGAAGGTATGTCAAGCTGAAAAGTCCTTTCTGGTGAATGGAAGGTGACGGAAGTGACCATGTGTGACTTCTGAGTCTAGGTCATAAAAGATTTTGCCACTTATGCTTTGTTTTTTCCTAAGCCACTCACTCTGGAAGAAACCAGCAGCTATTTGGTGAGAACAATCAAGCAGCCCTACAAAAATATCTACGTGGAGAGGACCTGAGGCTTCAATTACAAACCCCACCAACTTGCAGGCCATGAATGTTAGCAAACTTGAAAGTGGATCTTCTAGTTTCGGTCAAGCCTTGGATGACAGCCCCAGTTGAAATCTGACTGTAATCACATGAGATGTCCTGAGGCACAACCACCATGATAAATTGTTCTTGAATTTCTCATTTACAGAAACTCAATTAGGTAATAAATATTGTGATTTTATGCCACAAAGTTTTGGGGTTACATGTTATGAAACAATATATAGCGATTTCACTCTTTCAATATTCATTTTATTTTTTATACAATCATGCATTTTTGATGGTCGGGATAAATCTTGAGAAATGCACCATTGTGTAATATGATTGTTGTGTGAACTTCATAGAATGTACTTACACAAACCTAGGTGGTATAGCCTATCGCAGACCTAGACTATATGGTATAGCCTATTGCTCCTAAACCACAAACCTGTCAGTGTGTTACCATGCTGAATGCTGTAGGCAATTGTAATACAATGGTCAGCATTTGTGTATATAAACAGAAAAGGTACAGTAAAAATATGGCATAAAAGATTTTAAAATGGTACACTTGAATAGGGCACTTACCTCAGGTGGTCTGCTAATTTTCATGGTGACATGAAGATTCCACTGAAATAGATTCTGCACTATCCCCTGCCATAGGTGGCAGCCTTGACTATGTGCACCGCCCATGAAGGTTGCCTTTGCCTTGCTTTTCCTGACTTGTCAAGTGCATGATGATGTGGTAAGTCAGCACAAGAGCTGAACTCTGTTCTCTTTCTATCGAGTTCTGCAGCTATTTATTCTGAGTTTGGTACCTAGATTTTGTAGACCCCATTTTGTTGACATTCTTGGTAGAATGAGGCCATCTTCATCCCATTGTGCTACCCTTGTATTACTGTTATGTATCATAATGCCTAAAGTTATTTTTTATAAGAACAATCTGAGGGTAGATCATAGGCATAGGACCTTTGTGCCTATTGTTTGAGGCAACCTCACAGAGAGGACAGTTAGTGGTTGTCCCTCGATCAGCATCAATTTGGATAAGCATTGCTGTCAGTTACTGTGAAACTGGTTACATTCTCCTTTCACTTTTTTCATCTTTAGAAAACGTCTTTAATCCATAGAGCATGTTTTCTCTGGTATTATACCCACTAGGGTCATAGGCTTTTTTCTGCTTTAAGATATGGCCAACCATTGCATTAGGGCTGAGATATTAGGTGCACAGGATTACACACAAACTGTACTCTAAATACTCTTCATTTTAGGATAAAACTATTGGTACATATATACTTTAATTACAATTCTTACACTTATTTCTCTGAGTAGTATTACTTCATCAAGGATTATTTGAACCTTTAATGGCCACATTCATTAATGTTGACTAGAGAAACATTGTTCCTTTGAGAGGCAATTTAGAAAAACAAAGATCCCTCAGGTACAATGGGCAGTATTTTTAGTTGGTAGGAAGAAGACTCTACATAGAATTCTAAATAAAACATTGCTCCACTAAAATATTCTGTGGCTAAAGATGAAAAAAATTACAATCAGAAGCAACAAAAACTAGATACATGTTTTAGTAAATCCTTCCCCTCTTTTTCCTTCGGTTGCCTCCTGGTGTGCAGCTCTCCCTCCTGCCCCTTATGATTCTGACCTCTCTTCTTTCGCCCCACCATTGACTTCTCCTTCTTGCTTCTTGTTCTGAAATTATTTTCTCAACTGTCATAAATTCCCAAATTGTTTATTTTATCTAAAGATCCACCTTTACCATGAGCCAGATATGTAAGCAACTGCAGAATTTAAATCTAGTGCATGAGTTCAGAGTTGTACATGAACTAACACGTTATAATGAACAATTTGTAAAAACTAAAGAGAATCAAATATTCATCAAATAATTTAGAATTATTTAGGGTACATATGGCCCAGAGTTACTTGACATATCAACTTGCACATCTGTTATTTGGAACATCAGATGCTAAATCCTGGATGACAAATGTGATTGGTCTGACCTCGTAGAGAACTTGTAGAATTCCTCTTTCTGAAATAAAGATCAGGGTCAAAATCATTCATAAAAAGAGTAAAACTACTAAACTATAAAATAATTTGGAGATAGACTATAAGATTTATTGTCACAACTCAAAGTTAAATAAAACAGGTTTTCATTAAAAATCAAATGTAAAAGTTATAAAACTTAAAATATTAATAGGGATCATTATAAAAGCTATCATAAATACTCAACAGGAAACTTCAGAAATTATAATTATTTTGCCATTTATGTTTTATTATCAACTATAATTGTGTTTCTTAAAAGAAATAAATATGTCATTATGAGGTGATCAGAAAGCAGACAAGGATGTTAGACATTTTCTCATCTATTCACTCAGCAATGCTGCCACAGAACTAAACGTGTGCCAAGGGCCCTGGTGGGCCCAGCATGTGGTGCTGAGACGTGATGGAGTGGCCCTTTCCCCTACTCAAGGAGCCCACAGTCTGAGGATATATGGACAAAAACACTAAAGCAAGTGCAAGTAAAAGGAGAGTAAATGCTATAATTAAAATAAAGTAGGATGTTGGGAGGGAGGGTGGGGGGCCATAGCATTCGAGGGACCCAAATGCCTCACTGAGGTGACATTTATGCCATGACCAGGATGACAACAGAGGGCCAGCCCTGCACAAGTCTGGGAACAGTGTGTTGGGGAGATGCCACTCCTGGTGGAGACATGCAGGCAGAAGTGACTTTGGCAGAGGATGTGAGAAAGAGGCTGGTGGATCTAGAGGGAGCCTGGGGAAAAGAAGAGGGAAGGAGGACTCTAGGGCCTGGAAGAAGATGGTGATCTGCTTCTCTCTGACAACATTGTCCCCAAACTCAGCACCTTTAACAACAAATCCCTACTATCCCATGGTTTATGTGGACCTGAATCTGGACACAGGTTCACTGGCTGCCTGCACCTGGGACTCCATGAGGCCGAGACTGTGTTCTCAGCTGAAGCTGGGCTGCGGGAGGATTGGCTTCCAAGCACACTCATGTGGGTACTGGTTGGATTCAGTGTAGATGAGAGCCTGAGTGTCTCCCGGGGCCTGGGCCCTCCCTCATTCTCTGTTGTGTAGGCCACTGCATAGAGCAGCTCATAACACTGAAGCTTGCTTTCTGAAGTTGAGGAATGCAGTAGAAAGACAGGGAGAGAAATGCGTATTGACAGAGAAAAAGAAAGACATAGGCAGAAAATGAGGGAGAAAATACTGGACAGAGTAATAAAAGAGATGTGAGAAATCAAGAGAGAGACAGGTAGAGTTGACATGCAGGGATAATGAGCAGTCAGTAGCCCAGCAGGGCCTTTGGATGGGTTTTATGGAAGAAAGCAAGGGGCCGAGAAGATGAAACTTTGAAAAAGTGATCTTACTTCCTTGGTGACAGACCCCAACAGAACTTAGAACTCTGGTACCCAAGCACCCACGTCCTAGAGACAGCCCTGCATCTAGGTCACTTGGTGGGAAATGCTTAAGAGAGCACGATGTGCTCCTGCTAGATCCCAACTCTCTCAGGCTCTTCCTTCAGGAAGGTCTAAAGTGTAACCCTTTTCTGAGATGCTGACATTGGCTTATTCCTCACCCCAGATGTCTCTGGAGATTTTGTAGGGATCACCCAGAGGTAACATGTGAGCCTAGGGCAGGCCCTTCCAGCCTAGGTCTCACCAGTGCTGTCATTTCTTTTTACATTAGAATGTAAAGAAAAATTAGAAATTTAAAATAGGAACAATTGACCAAAATTACATTTTTGTTATATTCCCTAAGGTTCTGTGTTGGTGGTGCTGGTGGTGCTGGTGGTGTTTTGTTTCAGACAGGACCTCACTCTCACTCAGGCTGGAGTTCAGGAGCGCAATCATAATTCATTGTAGCCTAGATCTCCTGAGCTCAAGCAATTCTCTTACCTCAGCCTCCCAAGTAGCTGAGAGACTATAGGTGCACACCACCACGCCTGGCTAATATATATTTTTTATTTTTAGCAGAGATGAGGTCTCAGTATGTAGCTCAGGTCTGTCTTGAACTCCTGAACTCAAGCAATCCTCAATTTTTGATACATAGCTTTGCTAGGTGTAGGATTCTTAGTCGACAGTTATTTTTTTTCTTTCTGTGAGCACTGGCCAAGGAAAGTTTAAAAAGAATAAACAGAAACTTCAAATAAGGCAATTAAATGAACAAATAAAGAGCTGAGAAACAAAAAAGATTGAGTATTGAGGTTGTACTTATGGCAGCTAATGATAGAATAGAGCCAGTCAGAGAGTTCAGGCAGAATTGTATTTGCAGAGAGTAGAAGTCTGAGGGTGAGGGTGTCCTAAAGGAGGCCAACTGGAAGACTTGTCTGTTATAGAATCAAAGACAACGCATGGGAGGGAACACACCACACCAAACCCAAACAGGCTGAGCTGGCGCTGTGTGCTAAGATACATAGGTTTGTGGGAAGAAAAGCTACCATTATAACGTCAAGTTTTTTTAAATTAAAAGTATCATAAATGTGGCAGTTATAATCAGGATTAAGGTTAACGCTTAAGTTATAATTCAGGTTTGGTTGGTGGGTGTCACAAAGCAAAAAGTGTGTCTGTTGCCAAGAAGTAGGTGTTCTAGTTTGTGAAATAAAATATCCCATGACTAGAGACAGTAGAGGAGAAAAAGGGATGGGATGGCAAACACAGGTTCCTGGAAATTTATGCTAAAATAAGGTATATAAAGAAGGACAGTGTGCATCTCAGTCATCAGTGCTGCCTGCAATGGAGGTGTTTTTTTCTGCCCTTGATAAATATACCACGCCTACTATGTGAGAGGTGAAAAGCAGCCTGCATTCTGCTTCCCACGCGAGATGCCTTTACTTGGGGCTCTTTTCCCAGGGAGAAAAAGCACATCTTTTAAGTAATTTTGGAGCATGAGATATCTTCCAAATTCCAACAAAGTAGCTTATATTTCTAGGTGACCCTGAGACCACTGAAGAAGAAATAAATGAAGGCCATGAAACTTTCTTGAACTTGTGGGAATCCATGAGAAAATCTGACATTATGTTCTCTTCTCTTGGAAGGTAGAAATAACGTTTAATTTCTGTTTTGCTGACAAGAAATGTGGTCCTGAGCAAGGCTACCTGGGACAATGACCTCACACATGGAAAAGATTGGAGCCCATCTGTTTCCAACCTGCTGTTTTCCAAAAATTAGGGAAGTTCAGTTTTCCCTTTGATAACTGTCTGTTTCTAACAATCCCAATGCCGGGGCTGTCCTGTGTCTACAAGTGACAATGACAAATATAGGCCTGAAGGAAGATGAGCTGATGGCATTCCCAGCTTGCTGTCCTGCTTCTACAGGGGACAATGACAATATAGACCTGAAGGAAGATGAGCTGATGGCATTCCCAGCTTATTACCACTCCTTGGGGGCCTTATCTCACATACATGGATTCAATTCATAGACTCAGCTGGGTAAGGATCTGTTATTCAGCTGCATTAGAAGTGATTGCTTAAGACTCAGGTGTGTGGTGAAATGAGGCAGAATTTTCTCAGTGGAGTGTTAGGAGAATTTTCTCCTCATAACTACCATCTTACTATCACTAAATCATAGCTAAAATAAGGAAATTATTCAACAAGAAATACAAATGTAATCTTAGGACATAAATTTAGAGATTTGTGGAAAGCACTTCATAATTTTATGGTATTCTCTTTGAGCTGGGATTATAGTTGACATTTCATTATAATATATTAGTTACACTAGACTTTATGCATTTATTTAAATTTTTATTATACTTTAACTTCTGGGATACAGGGGCAGGGTGTGCAGGTTTGTTACCTAGATATAGACATGCCATGGTGGTTTGCTGCACCCATCAACCCGTCATCTACATTAGGTGTTTCTCCTAATGCTACTCCTCCCCCAGCCCCCCAGCCCCCTAGCCCCCCAGCCCCAGACAGGCCCCGGTGTGTGATGTTATCCTCCTTGTGGGAGGAGAACATGTATATACCCATGTGGTCTCATTGTTCAACTCCCACTTATAAGTGAGAACATGCGGTTTTTGGTTTTCTTTTTGTTTCCTTTTTTTTTTTTTTTGATGGAGTTTCACTCTTATTGCCCATGCTGGAGTGCAATGGCACAATCTCAGCTTATTGCAACCTCTGCCTCCCAGGTTCAAGCTATCCTCCAGCCTCAGCCTCCCAAGTAGCTAGGATTACAGGCATATGCCACCACACCTGGCTAATTTTCTGTATTTTTAGTAGAGACAGGGTTTCTCCATGTTGGTCAGGCTGGTCTCAAACTCCTGACCTCAGGCGATCTGCCCGCTTCAGCCTCTCAAAGTTCTGGGATTACAGGCATGAGCCACTGCGCCTGGCCTGGTTTTCTTTTCTTGTGTTAGTTTGCTGAGAATGATGGTTTCCAGCTTCATCTATGTCCCTGGAAAGGACATAAACTCATCAATTTTTATGGCTGCATAGTATTCCATGGTGTATATTTGTCACATTTTCTAAATCCAGTCTATTATTGATGGGCATTTGGGTTGGTTCCAAGTCTTTGCTATTGTGAACAATGCTGAAATAAACATATGTGTGTATGTGTCTTTACAGTAGAGTGATTTATACTCCTTTGAGTATATACCAAGTAATGGGATTGTTGAGTCAAATGGTATTTCTTGTTCTAGATCCTTGAGGAATCGCCACACTGTCTTCCACAATATTTGAACTAATTTAAACTCCTACTAACAGTGTAAAAGCATTCCTATTTTCTACATCTTCTCCAGCATCTGTTGTTTCCTGAATTTTTAATAATCACCATTCTAACTGGTGTGAGATGGTCTCATTGTGGTTTTGATATGCATTTCTCTAATGACCAGTTATGATGAGGTGTTTTTTTTTTTTTTTTTTCCATGTATTTGTTGGCCGCATAAATGTCTTTTTCTGAGAAGTGTCTGTTCATTTCCTTTGCCCTTTTTTTGATGGGGTTGTTTTTTTCTTGTGAATTTAAGTTCTTGTAGATTCTGGATATTAACCCTTTATCAGATGGATAGATTGCAAAAATTTTCTCCCATTCTGTAGGTTGCCTTTCACTCTGATGAGTTTATTTTGCTGTGCAGAAGCTCTTTAGTTTAACTAGATCCCATTTGTCAATTTTGGCTTTTGTTTCCATTGCTTTTGGTGTTTCAGTCATGAAGTCTTTGCCCATGCCTATGTCCTAAATGGTATTGACTAGGTTTTCTTCTAGGGTTTTTATGGTTTTAGGTCTTATGTTTAAGTCTTTAATCCATCTTGAGTTAATTTTTTTATAAGGTGTAAGGAAGATGTACAGTTTCAGTTTTCTGCATATGGCTAGCCAGTTTTCCCAACACGATTTATTAAATAAGGGATCCTTTCCCCATTACTTGTGTTTGTTTTGTGTTTGTCAGGTTTGTCATCAGATGGTTGTATGTGTATGATCTTATTTCTGAGTTCTCTATTCTGTTCCATTGGTCTATGTGTCTGTTTTTGTACCAGCACCATGCTGTTTTGGTTACTGTAGCCTTATAGTATAGTTTGAAGTTGGGTAGTGTGATGCCTGCAGCTTTGTTCTTTTTACTTAGAGTTGTTTTGGCTATTTGGGCTCTTTTTTAGTTCCATAAGAATTTTTAAATAATTTCTTCTAATTCTCTGAAGAATGTCAATGGTAGTTTAATGGGAATAGCACTGAATTCTTTTACTTTGGGCAGTATAGCCATTTTCATGAATTAATTCTTCCTATCCATGAGCATAACTGTTTCTCCATTTGTTTGTGTCCTCTCTGATTTCTCTGGGCAGTGGTTTGTAGTCCTCCTTGAAGAGGTCCTTCATTTCTCTTGTTAGCTGTATTCCTAGGTATTTGATTCTCTTTGAGCAATTGTGAATGAAGTTCATTCATGATTTGGCTCTCTGCTTGCCTTTTGTTGGTGCACAGGAATGCTAACGACTTTTGCACATTGATTTTGTATCCTGAGACTTTGCTGAAATGGTTTATCAGCTTAAGAAGCTTTTGGGCTAAGATGATGGGGTTTTCTAGACACAGGATCATGTAATTTGCAAGCAAAGATAATTTGACTTCCTCTCTTCCTATTTAAATACCTTTGTTTCTTTTTCCTGCCCAATGGCCCTGGCCAGAAATTTCAATACTATGTTGAATAGGAGTGGCGAGAGAGGCCATCCTTGTCTTGTGCCTGTTTTCAAGGAGGATACTTCCAGCTTTTGCCCATTCAGTATGATATTGGCTGGGGGTTTGTCATGTATGGCTCTTATTATTTTGAGGTATCATCCTTCAAAGCTACTTTATTGAGAGTGTTTTTTTTTTTTTTTAACATGAAGGGATGTTGAATTTTATTGAACGCCTTTTCTGCATCTGTTGAGATAATCACACAACTTTTGTGTTTAGTTCTGTTTATGTGATGAATTACATTTATAGATTTGCCTATGTTGAACCAACCTTGTATCCCGGGGATGAAGCCATCTTTTTTTTTTTTTTTTTTTTTTTTTTTGAGACAGAGTATCGCTCAGTCACCCAGGCTGGGGTGCAGTGGTGTGATTTCGACTCACTGTAAGCTCCGCCTCCAGGGTTCATGCCATTCTCCTGCCTCAGCCTCCCGAGTGGCTGGGACTACAGGTGCCCGCCACCATGCCCAGCTAACTTTTTTTGTATTTTTAGTAGAGACGGGGTTTCACCGTGTTAGCCAGGATGGTCTCGATCTCCTGACCTCATGATCTGCCCATCTCGGCTTCCCAAAGTGCTAGGATTACAGGAGTGAGCCACCACGCCCGGCCAGGATGAAGCCATCTTGATTGTGGCAGATCAGTGTATCCTTATCAGTCTTACGTTCAGTTTTTTTTACATAATCCCATATTTCTTGAAGGTTTTGTTCATTCTTTTTAGTTCTTTTCTCTCTATTCTTTTCTTCCTATCTTATATCAGACAGACAGTTTTCAAGCTCTGAGATTCTTTCCTCCACGTGGCCTATTCTGCTAATGATACTTGTGGTTGCATTGTGAAGTTCTGGTGTTGTTTTTTTCAGCTCCATCAGGTCAGTTATGTTGCTCTCTAAACTGAATGTTCTGGGTATCAGCTACCGTATTCTTTCATGATTTTTGGCTCCTTGCATTAAGTTAGAACATGCTCCTTTAGCTCAGTGAAGTTTGTTATTACCCACCTCTTAAAGCCTATTTTTGTCAATTAAGCCATCTCAGCCTCGGGTCAGTTCTGTACCCTTGCTGGGGAGGTGGTGGTGTCATTTAGAGGAGAAGAGGCACTCTGCCTTTTTGAGTTTTCAGCATTTTTGTGTTGATGCTTTCTCATCTTTGTGGGCTTATCTATCTTTTATCTTTGATGTTGCTGACCTTTGAATGGGGTTTTTGTGGGGTCTTTTTTGTTGATATTGTTGTTGTTGCTTTCTGTTTGTTTTTAACACTTCCCCGAGGGCTGCTGTGGTTTTTTGGGGGTCCACTCTGGACCCTAGTCGCCTCAGTCTCTCCTGCACCTAGAGGTATCACCAGTGAAGGTTGTGAAACAGCAAAAATGGCAGCCTGATCCTTCCTCTGGGAGCACCATCCAAGGGGGCACTGACTTGATGCCAGTTGGAATGCTCCTGTAGGAGGTGTCTGGAGACCCCTGTTGGGAGGTCTCACCCAGTCGAGAGGAACAGGATCAGGGACTGCTTAAAGAAGCAGTCTGGCTGCCCCTTGGCAGAGCAGGTGTGCTGTGCTGATCCCCGAGAGTCTCCAGAGCCAGCAGGCTGGCAAGGCTAGGTCGGCTGAACTTGGGAGACAGCATCTACCCCTCTCCCTGGGGACTTCATCCCAGGGAGAAATGAGAGTTCTGTCCACAGAACTATGGCTGGAGTTGGGGAGGCCCTGTCCAGTGAGGAGGGATGGATTTCGGTCTCACTTAAAGAAGCAGCCTGGCCACAATCCAGCACAGCAGCTGTGCTGTGTTATGGGGAACTCCTCCTGGTCCCTGGTGCCAGCAGGCTAGAGTGGCCAACTCAAACTGCAGATATAGCGGCTGCCCCTCCCCCTGGGAACTCTGTCCATCTCCGGCTATCTCCAGCCTGCTGCCCCCCACCAGCTGGAATTCCAAGCCAATGGTCTTGTGAGGGGCTGTGGGAGTGGGGCCTCAGAATGACGTCACTTGTGAGGGGCTGTGGGAGTGGGGCCTCAGAATGACATCACTTGTGAGTGGCTGTGGGAGTGGGGCCTCAGAATGACGTCACTTGTGAGGGGCTGTGGGACTGGGGCCTCAGAATGACGTCACTTGTGAGGGACTGTGAGAGTGGGGCCTCAGAATGACGTCACTTGGCTCCCTGGATTCAGCCCCCTTCCTAGGGGAATGCATGGATGTATCTCCCGCTTTGCTGGAATTCTTGGGGCAGAGTACACAAAACTCCTGGGTTTCCAGCATGCCCCAGTGAGCCAGCGAGCTTTCCGCTGAGACGCCACACAGCTCTGTGCTTCAGACCCAGGCCATGGGGGCTGGGCTCATGAGGGGACCTCCTGATCTGCAGGTTGCCAAGATCCGTGGGAGAAGCGTGGTTTCCCGGGCAGAGTCACACAATCACTCACCGCCTCCCTTGGCTGCAACTGGGGGCTCCCCTAGCTCGTGTCCACCTGGGTGGGCCATCGCCCCACTTGCTTTTCCTCACTCCCTGTGGGTCGAGCTGTCTGCCTAGTCAGTCCCGGTGCAAGAACCTGGATACCTCAACTGAAGGTGCAGATTCACTCGCACTTGTCACTGCTCTCCGTGAGAGCCACGGGCCACAGTTGCTTGTAATCGGCCAGCTTGACCCCATCTAAAGTATGATTTCTTAATACATGAGATGTTTTAAATACATAACAATAACGATATTTATCACAAATAATATTTTGTCTCAATGTGATATAAAAATTGCTAATAAATCAATTCTTTTTTGGTTACCACAAAACTGTCTGGAAATGTAATGTCTGCCATTTATAAAATTTTTGTAGAGTTAATAGAACTTTACCTGAAGGGAGGCTGGCAATATGCATCATGATTTCAAATATTGTATTAATTGTTTTGTAATTTTGTGTGTTTTAAAACTAAACTTATTAAATTGGTTGTATACTACTTTAGGTAACATTATTTGGTGATGAGAGAATAATAATTTGCAAAATATTAAGAATACAAGAGTTCTTTATTGTAAAAATGTCCTCTGTTTATCGTGCCACTGCACTCCAGCCTGGGCGACAGAATGAGACTCTGTCTTTAAAAAAAAAAGTACTCTGTTTTATATTACTACCATTTCCTCTGAAAGTTTAAAATTGTAATTTTCTAATTAAAATATATATTCACAAATGTGACTTGTAAATGTTAATATTTATATATATATATATTTTTTTGCATTTGGTAGGGATAGGATTTTCTGGTATCTATTCTTCTTCAAAATAAACGGTAGAGAGGATGGAATCAGGAAAGGTTAAAATACAAAGGAACACAATAATGATGATAGAGATTATTCATTTGCGGCTGGCCAGGGCCTAAAAATATCAAGAAAAAGCATGATCAATAGAAAACCTGCCTGTCCCTGAAAATTATAGAATTTTTAATTCCTTTCAAAATTATTCATGTTAAAAATCTCTGTACTTTGCGCATTTAAGAGAGAGAAAATCAGAGTGCAGGGACCTCCCCTGATCCTGATAAGAGCACCCAAAGGACAAAGGATGTATCTTTATCTCCTCCAACTCCACAGTGGAAACAGTTGCTCTGGTTATCTTATTACAGTGATGCACGGAGACATGACGGTCAAAGAGCTTGCACAGTTTAAAAAAGAAATGTTGGCTGGGTGCAGTGGCTCACACCTGGAATCCCAGCACTTTGGGAGGCTGAGGTCAGTGGATCACAAGGTCAGGAGTTTAAGACCAGCCTGGCCAAGATGGTGAAACCCCATCTCCACTAAAAATACAAAAATTAGCCGCGCATGGTGGCAGGAACCTATAATCACAGTTACTCGGGAGGCTGAGGCAGGGGAATTGCTTGAACCAGGGTGGCAGAGGTGGCAGTGAGCCGAGATCTAGCCAGTGCACTCCAGCCTGGGTGACAGAGTGAGACTCCGTCTCAAAAAAAAAGTTCTTTTATGTTGAGATTTTTAAAAAATGAAGTGATTTGTCTACAGATCTTCATACTCTACCTCTTTTATATTAAATTTATGAACAACTTACATAATAAAATACACTGGTCTTTTATTATTATTGTGATATTTTCTTTGTCAGCATCATTTTTACCATATTGTATAAACAGCATTGTAAGACCTATGACTGGTCATTGACAACACACACAATATGTATATATTTGTACACAGGACCTAGCTCTGTCATTCTTGCTGGAGTTGAGTGGCACAATCATAGCTCACTCCAGATTCAAATACCTAAGCTCAAGCATTTCTCCCACCTCAGCCTCACTGGTGGCTGGGACTACAGGCATATGCCACCACAGTCGGCTAGTTTAAAAAGAAACTGTCGGGACAGGGTTTTGCTATGTTGCCCAGGCTAGTCTTGAGCTCCTGACCTCAAGTGACCCCCAACACTGGCCTCCCAAAGTGTTGGAATTACAGGTTTGAGCCACCATGCCCTGCCTGCTCATATATTCTTCAATAAGGAGATAAGAAAAACCTATCACCAGGCAGGATTTTTAGAGGTTTCCAACAATTGTAACATGACTTGTGGTCAAGCCCTTCCACTGTTTTCTGTCTTTTGTCTCTGCAATAACAATTCTACTACTTTTTTCCTCAACGAGCTAAGAATTAAATGTCTTGAGATCATAAATGTCTATATTAGTAAACTTTGTGATTCTGGCTGCACCCTGCATTAAGTTAAATTGTCAGAGAAATTTAGATGTATTTTAGTTATTTGGTTATTATCTTATAATTATTCTTTTGGCATTTCTGCATTTCACAAGGTTCTTTTCATGGAAATATCTAGTTAGAAAGAATAATACTTTTCTAAAATAGTAAGCTTGGTTTCTCAGGTTGCCAACTATTGCCACTGCACTAACCAACCTTCCTTCATCTGCCACAAAACTCTCATGATCACTTTATGTTGTTGATAACTAGTCATAGGTCTTACAGTGCCATTTGTAGAATATGATCAAAGTGGTGACCAAGAAATTATCGCTATAATAAAACAGCCCAGTATTTTATTATATAAATTGTATATACATTTAATTTAAGCCAGACAGAGTACAAAGAGCTGTAGACAAATCATGCCATTTTAAGAAAATCTCAACACATTTGGCATTATTATAAAGATAAAGAAATAGATTTATCAAGCTCAATTTTCTTTAAATTATTTTTTATTACACTCTCTTTCTTTGCTTCAGACATCTGATCTAAACATCTGCAGTATTTGTGATCAGTCTTTTGTTGTGGCACATTTAATGGTGTTATTTTTCCCACAACTACTCATGATTATATATATGCTTAGGGACTCACACAATTTTGAAGGTCAAGCAAGCACAATGAGAACGAACTTGATTTGCATTGTCTGTCTCTGAGAGTGCTCAGGGACTTCACCCTCAGCCCAGGGGCAATCTGGTTGTCATGGCTCCTGGTGAGAGCTCAGATGTACATCCTGATTTATGTTTTTAATGTATCATATGGGACTCAGTTTTCTTTTATACTCTTACCAACCCATATGACCTCTAAGGATTTTTCTTTTATTCTTTTTTCCCCATGTCTGTACAATCTCTTTGTAAATCCTATGATACTTCTATAATGGATGTGTCAGATTCACTGAAAGAAAATATAAGAAACATAGTAAAGTTTAAAATTTGTATAAGCAATGAATAACTTTTTAGTATAACTAAGCAATATTTGCATATTTGTGTGTAATGTGTTTAAGCAAGTATTGAAAGATATTTATACAAATAGTAACATTACTTACCCAAAATTCAAATTGAGTTATGTCTCTGAATTTTTTAATTTTTAATTTTGTGGGTACATACGTGTATATATTTATAACATAAACAAGATGTTTTGATACAGACATACAAAGTTAAATAATCACATCACAAAGAATGGGACATCTATCCCCTCAAGCATTTATTTTTTGAGTTGTGAACAATCTAATTACATAGTCTCTAAGTTATTTTAAAATGTACAATTACATTATTATTGACCATTGTCACCCTACTGTGCTATCAAATAGTGACTCTCATTCATTCTAATTATTTTTTGTACCCATGAACAATGCCCACCTCCCCTAGCTCCCCACTATCCTCCCAGCCTCTGGTAATCATCCTTTTCTCTGTGTTAATGAGTCACCCTATTGTGCTATCAAAGAGCGACTCTCATTCATTTGAATTATTTTTTGTACACATGAGCAATGCCCACCTCACCCTACCTCCCCACTATCTTGCCAGCCTCTGGTAATCATCCTTCTCTTTGTGTTCGTGAGTTCAAGTGGGTTGATTTTGAGATCCCACAAATAAGTGAGAACATGTGATGTTTGTCTTTCTGTGCATGGCTATTTCACTTAACAAAATGATTTCCAGTTCCATCCATGGTCTTGCAGATGACTGGTTCTCATTCGTTTTTAGGGCTGAATAGTACTCCTTTGTGTAGATGTACCATATTTTTATTTTTATTTACTTATTTATTTTTATTTATTTATTTTTTTTGAGACAGAGTCTCGCTCTGTCGCCCAGGCTGGAGTGCAGTGGCCAGATCTCAGCTCACTGCAAGCTCCGCCTCCCGGGTTTATACCGTTCTCCTGCCTCAGCCTCCTGAGTGGCTGGGACTACAGGCGCCCGCCACCTCGCCCGGCTAGTTTTTTGTATTTTTTAGTAGAGACGGGGTTTCACCGTGTTAGCCAGGATGGTCTCGATCTCCTGACCTCGTGATCCGCCCGTCTCGGCCTCCCAAAGTGCTGGGATTACAGGCTTGAGCAACCGCGCCCGGCCTGTACCACATTTTTCAATCCATTATTGATGGACACTCAGGTTGCTTGCGAATCTTTGCCATTGTAAATAGTGCTGCAACAAACACAGGAGTACAGATATCTCAACATACTGATTTCCTTCCTTTTGGGTATATACCCAACAGTAGGATTGCTGGATAATGTGGTAGCTCAATTTTTAGTGTCTTGAGGAACCTCCAAACTGTTCTTTATAGTGGTTGTACTAATTTATATTCCCACCAACAGTAAATGAGGGTTCCCTTTTCTCCAAATTCTCACTAGCATTTATTTCCTGTATTTTGAATATAAGCCATTTTGACTCCAATGAGATGATATCACACTGCAGTTTTGATTTGCATTTCTCTATCAATGATGCTGAG